>NW_022103898.1:77055463-77060006 GCF_000313985.2 Echinops telfairi | reverse complement strand
AGGGGAACCAGGGAGGGTGGACCATGGTCTCACCCTTCGTTCCAGAGATCCTTCAAGTGGTCATGTACCAGGTCCAGAATTTTGTCCAGCCATGTCCAAAAGGGTAGCTTTCCAGGGGGGCTTTCTCTCTAAAGGAGGAAGAGCAAGACAGGAAGAGAGATGGACTTGCCCTTGGGGTAAGGAGAAGGAATTGGGGTGCGGGGCGGGTCAACTGCAGGGCGTTACCTTAATGAAGTTGGCCCAAGACAATTCACTCTTTGAGTCAGAGTTCTGCCCTGTGGGACAAGTAGCCACAGAGGGTTCAGGTCACAGGCAGAGGCCAGGCCAGGTGGGCAGACGGGCTGGGGAAAGGCTGAGCACAAAAGAAGCCTGTACCAAACAGCTTGTCCTTCAGCATTTTCAGCTGTTCCTTGTTGAGTTCGCGGCCAACGTAGGAAGCAAACTGCCAGCTGAGAGCAGGGCCCAGCAAGGCCCAGTGGGCCTTCGGGGGGTTGGAGAAGAACTGCTGGTCCTGCAGGGCGGAGGAAGAACAGGATGGCTCAGATGCAGCCCCCAAGGCCCCCACCAAACCTCCACCCTTTTTCTCCGTCCCTTCCCTTGGTGGTGGTCTCTTCCCCATCTCCTACCTGGGGGTTTATGCTCAGCAGGTTGAACCAGAGAACAGAGGCCCAGGCAATGGAGAGTTGGTTCATGTTAGAAATCACCACCACAGGGAGGGTGTCCGTCTGCGGAGAGGATGGAAGTCACCAGGGGGGAAAAGCTGGTGTTTCTAGCTGCAGACATTGGGTGTGTGGAGGGAGAGGCGGGGAGGGAGGAGTGATGACGTCCCACCCGAGAGAGGCTTCTACTTATTCCATTCTGGTGCCTTTTCCCACATCGGCATCATCCCTCTTTGCCTCCAGTCCCACTCACTTTCAGCTCCTGCTTCAGACCCTGGTAGGTGTACTTGACCGTGAAGCTGATGATATGCAGTTCCTCAGTCACACTAAGCGGGCCCTGGGGCAGCCAAGAAGACAGTGACCACAGGGCCCTTTAGCAAGTCCCCCTGCCCACTCCCCTGCAAGCTTCTGTCCAGACCTCACCTTATTGCTGCCTTTTCCTGAACCGGCGGAACGCTGCTCTACCAGGGTCTGTGCACGGAGAGGGAGGAGAGCCAATGCCCAAAAGGGGCCTCCAGGTGCCCTCAGAACCACCCAAGGCCTAGACACTTTCCACAGGCACCTCTATCCCCCTGGAGTTGAAGCTAAGTCTAAGCTCCCGAAGCTTCTTACCAAGAATCTGAATTCCCAAATTAAGCCCTGCCTCTGCCCCTTCTCGGGGGTCAAAGTTTTCTGGTTTGAAGTCAGAATGTTGAACTTCCGGAAGCTGCCAAAGGAAGAAGAGATGGGGAGGGCAAGAGCAGAGTTAAGCGACAGACCCAGCAGGTGAAGCCCAAGAGTCTCGCTGCCTTTCAGACCTCCACTCCCCACGCGAACCCCGCTCCACCACGGCTGGTGCAGCTCGTGCGATACCCGTGGCTTAGTGGCTTACCGCATCCTGGCCAGGTACCTACCCTGGTATTTGAGGAGGATTCCTGTGGGGGGGCGGGGGGTGGGGGGAAACACAGGCAAAATACCGTAATTGAAAAACAATGTATTAAGAATAACAGATTAATGATATTAATAATTGAGAAACAATCGTGTCCATGTCAGGAGTTGGGTCTTTGGGAGTCACAGACATGGGTGCAGGCCTAGCGCTGTGGCCTTGTGCAGGAGACATCGCCTCTCTGAGTGGGTCCCCTTGTTTGCCTGCCTGGCGCCCTGAGAGTGCCTGCATGCGCAGGTTTGCTGTGACAGGGAAATGAGGAGGACCGGGCACGCTGCCTGCCACCAAGTGTGTCCCACAAGAGGGACCCCGGGGTAGGGGGAAAGGGGCCCCGCTCTGCAGAGTGGTGGGGACTTCCTCTGCCCCACCCGCCCACAGGCGAACCATCACTTGGTCCCACGCTCCCCTGGCCCTGACCTACCTGTCAACGCAGACTTCCAGGGTCAGCGACTTTGTACCTTCCTGGAGCCTCACCAGCAGCCTGCACAGAGAGGGGTGAGGGGGCGTGGCCTCAATCTTCTAGAGTCGGATGTTTGAAAGAGAGAAGATTCGAAGAGGTAGGGGACAGAGGAGCAAAGGGTGAAAATATGGTCTAGAGTAGGAAAACCCTGTGAGGGCAGAAAATGCACGGTGCCGCGGGGTGGGGGTGGGGTGGGGGAGGTATGGGGCTGGAGAAAGCAGGAATGGGTTTGGGAATGCTGACCTTGTTTGGACGCTGAACTTGTTCCCAGTCTTGAGGATAAGGGGTCGATGGGGCGTTTGGGGCATGCAAGGCTGGATTTCTACCACGAAGGCACTGGGGCAAGAGGTGTGAGAAGGACGCATAGCTCATCATCTCAAGAATGGCTCTGCATAGCCCTTCCCACTGTCCCGCCCCAAGGCCCCCCCTGACTGGAGACCTTTGGAGCAGACGCTGTAGCAGCTCAGTGACCTGAGCTTCCCGCAAGCACACCCCTTTGGCCAGAAGGTCCTTCGAGTAGTTAACCTCCAGACTCAGCCCCTTCAGCCCCTTCAATTGCTGCCACAAATGAAACAACAGCTTTGCTCCGTCGGTGAACCTGGGGGAGAGAGGCCAAAGGAGAGGGGCTGAATGGGCTTCGTGGGCCTGATCCAGGTTCCAAGGGCTCTCCTTCAGCCCAGCGGAAAGCCAGAAACAGAGGCGCAGATGAACGATGATGCAGCACGATTCATTAGCCAACCAGTCAAGCCATTTTTAACATGGAAAACAGGTACAGGATTAACATCATAGCTAATTTTGTATGAATGATTGCTATGTACTCTTTAGGAGCCTGGTCGCACTGGGGGCAAGATGTGGGGGCCACTCACTCTAAGGTCAGCAGCTCACGTCCATCAGCTGCCCACTGGCAGAAAGAACAGACTACCTGCTCCCATAGAGATTCACAGTCTCTGTACAACCACTGTGGAAAGTAAGACGGTGCTACCTCAAACAACTGGATAGAAATGCCAAACCATCCAGCAATACTTCTGCTGGACATATATATACCCTAAAGCAGTGGTCCTCAACCTTCCTCCTGCTGCGACTCTTTCATACAGTTCTTCATGTGGCGGTGACCCCAACCATAACATTAATTTTGTTGCTACTTCATAACTGTCATTTTGCTACAGTTATGAACCGTCATGTAAATATCTGATAAGCAGGATGTATTTTCATTGTTACAAATTGAACATAATTAAATCATAGTGATTCATCACAAAAAAATATGTATATATTGTGAAATATTTCTTTCTAATGACAAATGAAATTTTGTCTTGAAGCATGGTGTAGCCTGGGTAATAGTCTTAATATAACAACAGTAAAGTACACTATTACATTTTGCAGCAGTATGCGTAAAAAGCCAACGTCAGTGAGAAGGTTGAGATAGCTTTTCTCACCAGATCAGAAATTCTCGGGGCAGTCTTTGCAAGAACACAATGCGGATCATCTTCCACAACAAGTCTACTTCTGTATTTAGACTTGATAACCAACAAGCTAGAAAACCTGTTTAACAAAGATATGGTGTTGGAAATGGAAGTAGAAGGCACAACACAGTCTCAGACAGAACAGGATGTGACTGCAAACACTCAATCCAGAATTCTGTAACTGGCATTGTAGGGAAATCAGTCCTCCCTGCATCGCTGCAAATAAGTTCAATGAACTCTTGTGCTGGCTTAGGAACATCTTCCACTTTGACTGTGAATGGGCTTCTGACAAGTGCAAATGGGGTGTCAGGTAGATTTGGAAAGTATGATGAAATTTTGTCTGCAAGCATGTGCAAGTGTTCTTTCACAGAAATTATCATCGTAATCCTTTTGTCTGGTTCAATGTCATGTTCTTCAAAGAAAGCAGATAAGGTAGGCAACATGTGAATTTTATTTTCATCCAATTTTTTTTTTTGCCAAAGCTGAAGTTTCATTTGGAATGATCGGATTTTTTCAGACAAATCGAGGCATGTTGCATTTGGTCCTTGCAGTGATAAATTTAACTCATTCAAGGTGGCAAAGATGGCAACCAAGTAAGCTATTTTCTGCAGTTCACTTTTATCGTTGAAAAGTGCTTCGAACTGTGGTCTTGCTTTCTGATTAAAAACGTTTTGAGTTCATTTCATCATGAAGCTCAAAAACACATTTTATACTTTTCCTCTTGACAACATCTCACTTCAGTGTGAAAGAGCAGAGCATTATTTGGCACCTCAAACTCGTTGCACAGTTGCGAAAACAGTCGACTGTTTAGAGTGCTTGCCTTTACAAAACTGACAGAAATTATGACGCTTTTCATTACTTCTTGTACCTCTTGTGGCAGCGTCTTCGTTGCTTATATTTGCTGATGAATCATACAGAGAGTTCTGATGACTTCTGGTGACTCATTCAGTACCAGACATTGAAATCCAGATCGACATCCTAGCATAGCTGGAGCACCATCTGTGCAAACACCACAAACCTTTTCCCAAGAGATCTTATG
>NW_022103898.1:77038747-77054898 GCF_000313985.2 Echinops telfairi | reverse complement strand
AGAACTTCACAACAAATAACACATTGTGGTTTCTCAATTTTTGCTGTAATTATTGAGGTAAAACCATACTGTAAAAAAATCCTCACTGTCTGGAGAGCAAATATTTTGAGAATGATGAGGGCAACGAATGTACAAATGTGCTTGACACAATGGATGGATGTATAGATTGTGATAAGAGTTGTATGAATCCCCAATAAAATGATATTTTAAAAATCCTCACTGTAAGATATTAAAAATAATAATTTATAAATTATCAGGGGTTCCTGAGGGAGTGGGGAGTGTGGAAGGAGGGGAAAAAATTTGCTGATACCAGGTGCTCGAGTGGAAGGCATATGTTTTGAGAATGATGAGGGCAACAAATGTACAAATGTGCTTGTTGACACAATGGATGGATGGATGGATGGATTGTGATAAGAGTTGTACGAGCCCCCAATAAAATGTTTTAAAAAAATACTCACTATATTTTCTTTTCTAATGTTCTTCTCTAACAATCCATTGTCATGGGATGGTTTGCTAATGAAAATAATATATAGCAATAGCTTTAATAATACAAAAGATGATACATGGCATAGTTGAGTCAAGACAGTTCATTAGTTTGCTATGACTTACCATTCTTTGTTTTTTTTACATACCCATTACTATCACAAGGGGGCAGTACTCATATCAACCACAGCTGAATATAAAAAGACCGATCAGCATCCAGATTAAGTTCCCATGGTACAGAGATATATATTTTTTGCCTTAGTTGATGATTTTACAGTACATGATTTTAACATTTACCCAGTAATAATAATTCACGAAGTGTCATTTTACCCCCAGTACTGCTGATTTCAACACAGAAGCTACTTTTAACACAGTAGCTGCTCTCTACACAGCAGCTGCTTCCTACACAGGAGCTGCTCTCTACACGTGTGACTGGTCTGTGTAAGTACATTATGGCACCAACCTTGTCACATACACCTGTATTTGTAAGAGGTGTATGTGACAGGGTTGGCACGATGATGTTATCATGCCAGGTACTCGTATGTGGGCGTATCTACAGGCGGACCCACCTGGAGACAGATAGAGAAAAGGTGTTTCAGTTCCTAAGATCATTGGAAATATGCGTTTTCCAATGGTCTTAGGCAACCCCTGTGAAAGGGTTGTCGCGACCCATAGGTTGAGAACCACTGCCCTAAAGGGAAGCAAGAGCCACAACACAAGCAAACACACGCACTCCCCACATTCATTGCAGCACTGGTCACAAGGCAAGAAGCGGGAGCCAGCCCAAATGCCCACCGGTAGAATAATGGATAAAGAAACGTTGGCACGGGGGAATGGATCACAATGATCGATGTTTAACACCCCCCTCCCATCCCCAAAGGGACGAACAACAGAAACGTGGGTGAAAGGAGATAGCGCACGATGTAAAATATGAACATAAAAATAATTTATAAATTATCAAGGGTTCGCGAAGGCGGGAGGGGTGGGGAGGGAGGGGAAAAAAGAGGAACTGATACCAAGGGCTCGAGTAGAAAGAAAATGTTTTGGAAATGATGATGGCAACAGGTGTACATGTGCTTGATACAACTCATGTATGGATTGTTATAAGAGCTGTCAGAGCCCCCAGTGAGATGATTTAGAAAAGGGAACTTTGGTACGTATTCACCATAGGATGCTATGCGTCATGAAAGAACAGTTTGAACCCCCCACGCCCCTCACGGCATGGATGGACCTGAGGACCATCATGCTGAGCGAAGTCAGTCAATCTCAGTAGAACCAATAGTGGATGAGACAGCTATTGTAGGGGTGAAACACAAGACGTAGACTTGCATACCAACGGGAGCAGACTCGGGAGGTTCCCAAGGGAAGGAGAGTAAGGTGGGCAGACGAAGCAATGGACTAGAGGGTTGACAGATAGGATCAAAAAGGAGAAGAGAAATTCAGGGAGTGAGAACAGATAGAATAGGGGGGCTGTTGAGTGATTTAAACAGTTGAATCTAGAGTTGATGGTCTGAAAGGTAAACCCCCCTACCTGATTCACAATAAAGAATTCATTTATTTTTTTTAAAGTCTCAAAATTCCTACATAGGTTTACCATGAGAATCCACTTGATGGCAGTAGGGAATGTACTAGTGATTCCATGTGCTCCACACATACTATTGCATTTAATTCTCACGACAATTCTTGGAGGTCGTTGTTAGGCGGTTCCTAGCTCTCCTATGTTACGATGGAGCGCACTGTTGCAGCCACTGTGTTTATGTGTCTCCTTGGCAATCTTCCTCTTTTTCATTGACTCTATCTTATCAGTATAGTAAAATTTGCAGGGACGAGTCTCTCCTGCTATCGTGGTCAAATACATGAGACAAAGTCACTTGCTCACTTCTGAGGGGCGTCTGGCTGCACTCCTCTCAAGACGGATCTGTCTGTTCTTCTGGCCACCATCGTACTTCCCTGTCCCTTGCCAGCACCACAGTCCAACGCACCAATCCTCTGTGATCTTCCTTAGTCTCTGATGAGCTTTCAGAGCCAGAGGAGACGACTGAACATACTACGGCTTGAGTCGGGTGCACCTGGGCCCTCACAGCCACAGCTTTCCACTCTCACACTTGAAGGAGCTCATTTGCAGCAGACTTGCCCAATGCAATTCCTGGTTTGATTTCCTGACTGCTACTTCCAAGAGCAATGATTGGGGATCCAATCCTATGAGGTAAACAAAAAAACCCAACTCCCTGCCAGCCAGTCCATTCAGCCTCACAGCGACCCTACAGGACAGAGTAGACCTGCCCCTATGGGTTTCTAATATAAATCTTTACCTCCTCTTTCTACAGCAGAGGGGCTGCTGACCTTGTGGTTAATAATCCAACATGTAACCCACTATGACTCCAGGGATTCCTAATCCTATAAAATGGCTACTTTATTATCTTATGTTACAGATGACAAAAGAGAAGTATCACCAGCTGACTTGCTAAAGGTCATATAACTAGTAAGAGACAAAGCTCGCATTTTGAACCCAGATAGCCTGGCTGCAGAATCCATGCTTTCAACCACGATGCTTACTGTCTCTATTAATAAAATATTATAATAGGCACTGTGGTAATAGGAAAGAAACCAAACACTACATGCAAGGAAACACCCTGAAAACAACTTTTCCAAGAGATGGCTTGAAACCATTTTTCCAAAGCTTCAAAAAAAATGTCCATATTAAAAAGTGCATATATTTTGCTGCATTCTATTTCTAAGAAGTGAGGGTAAGTCCAACAGTACTGCTACTAGAGTCCCAGTTCACATATGCATGAGTTTATTCCAAACAAAACATGTCTAAACACGTCTCTGCAACCAGGGGCTGGCAGCAGTAATATACTTGTCTTCATCTCAGTGGGGTGCTTTCAAAAAGGCCCATTGAAAACAGTGCCTCTGAGGGGATTTGCTGGGCCCGTTCAATTCAAGGCAGAGAAATCAGCTCAAAAGGTTATGGTGATTGTTTTGGGGATCCCAACAGGGTAATCTTGCTAGATTTTCTTGAAGGACACAGCCCAAATGGTCATCAGTAAAGAATGCTTAAAGAAACGATGCTACGTACACACAGTGGAGTAGTGTGCATCCCTGAACTACAGCAATGAAATCACGAAACACTGCATAGCATGGATGGACCTGGAAACCATTGTGCTGAGTGAAGTGAGTCAATCACAAAAGGACAAATAGTGTATGAGTTCACGCCTATAAGGACAGACACCAACAGTAAGGCAAGTCAGTGCGTCTGCTCTCAGGGCACATAATCTTCCACCTCCCAATCCAGTCTGCCAAACAATGAAGTACAGAGCCTGCCTCGTGCATATGCACCATATAGCACACACACACCCTGTATATGTACAACTTAAGAACTCCTTTGACGCAGGAGACCCCACCTCAGCGGGGGTCAGTTATCCAAGACAGGGAAGAGGGAGAAGCGCATTCAGTTGGTGACATATATGATAAGGTTACTCCAAATTAACAGACAGTGTTACAAGATCAGTGAAATTCAAGTCAAGATGAGGGGCGGGAGCTATGTGTGTCCCAGAGAAGATTACACTTCTTTCTGCTGGTGGGTGAACCAGGTGACACAACTTACCATCAGCAAAAAAAAGTAACAATACCTATATGGAACCCAATATGCCCAGTATTATGTTCCTAAGTGGAGACTTTTGACCTAGTTTCTATCAAGCCTTTGGTCAGCCAGGCCTTGTGCTATAGGATACTGGAATTTTAGGCTGTCTTTCTGAGATGCATGGCATCCTTCATAGGCCATACAGAACTCAATACGGTTACCCCACTGATAAAACTGGGCTTTACCTGAAACTCACCTGTAGCAGATTTAAGGAAATGACATAGTTCCTTAGACTTAAGGCTGAAATGTCCAAGTGTGAGAAGAAGCAGGTGACTGCTACTCCAAAGTATAGCAGTCTTGGAATTTGTGGTTGTTAAGACTTTAGTTCAGATCTCTTGCTTTATGGGCGTCCAATGAATGGTGGCCCAGGACTACCATATATTTACTATTTTAATGCCCTCTTTGCTTTCTTAGCACACATATTAGTCTGGGAGGCATGGTTCTGTCTCTGTGAATGAGCACTACTGAAAGTTTAGCCCTATCGCTAACCCCATTGTTTGTGTAAACAGTGTCCAGTCACTTAAGAGTTTGATTTATATAACTCAAGAATTCATGTACTGTGGTCTGAAAAGTCATCCTACATATATGTGTAATTGCTTTTTCTCAGCAGTTTTAAATTCTATAGCAATTCCTAAATTAATGATGCTATCAATAGAATCATTTTATGCCTCAGGGGGTGATGTTCAATGTTCTCTGTCACAAAATGATATTTCTAAACCAGAAAATAGTTTTTTTTTTAAATGTGAACCAAAGACATATATAAAGCATAGATAAATGAAAGGATTTGAGCTCGCACTTAATTCTAGCCCTGATTTAAGAACAATTAATTAGTTCTTATGACATGGCCCTATATATGATACTCACCTTCATGAAGTGGTCCCTGAAGATATGGACGCTATAGCAAAGTGTGGTGAAGAAACTAGATGGTGTCTGGCTCTCAGGAAGAATAGTATCTGGGGTCTTAAAAACCTTGTCTTCAAACAAGCAGCCATCTAAGTGAGGCATCAACTGAACACCCTAAGACACTGCTGGGGTTTTTCCTAGTTCACATGGAAGAAGCACTCCACTCTGTGTGATCCAAGTATTGTAAATAATAAAACCCAAATCCAAAGGATGGAATAGTATCAGAGCCTAAATTCTAAAGAGCGGTTTGCAGAAGGCTATGGAAGACAGAGGAGCCCTGGTGGTGGAGTGGTTACGCGTTGGGTTGCAATCTGAAGGGTCACCAGCAGCTCCGAGGGAGAAACATGGGGGTTCTACTTCCATAAACAATTACCGTCTCAGAAACTCACGGGACAGTTGTACCCTACCCTACAGGGTCACTAGGCATCAGCATCAACACGATGGCAGTGAGTTTGGGTTTGGTGTTTTATGAATGATAGTGAAACATAAAATCCATTTGCAGAGTTCCCACATTGATGAAGACTCTGGCGAATCCCTTCTGACCACAGTCCAGGGACGTGAATGGCCTTGCTATCCAACAGTGAGCATTGCAAAGTCAATTCTAGAAGATGAAGTTTGGTTAAAATGGAACAACTTATAATTTGATTTCCCTTTGAGTTTAAAGTTGTTTCAGTTTTTAATATTTTCTGCTTTTTTATTGAGTTTTTTTTTCCTGTTTTATTGTTATTGTCTTTTGGTTTGTGTTGCATGATTTCCTGTACATGAAATCTAGGCTAAGTCTATCTATAGAAACAGTAACTGCCTTACAGTCATGGTGGGGAGGTTGGGGAGAAGTAGGGAGCTAACAACATGGAGTATGACTAGAGTATGCTCTGAATTGATTGTGATGATGACTGCATGTGATAGGTAGGTTTATTTTGTTTCTCTAGAGAACCCTGTCTAACACACTGCACAACTCTTCTTAATATGATTGTATGATTAGATTATATGACATATTAACTATATGCCAATAAAAATATTTTTAAAGGACAGATGAACCCCTCAGGACCAGAGATGACAGTGGTGACACCGGGAGGGAAGAGGGGTGGGTAGAAAGGAGGAATTGATCACAAGGATCTACATATAACCTCCTCTCTGGGGGATGGGCAACAGAAGGGTGGGTGAAGGGAGACACCGGGTTCATGAGGGAGGGGGGAGTGGGGAAGGAGGGAGGAGGAGGGGAAAAAAGGAAAATGAGCTAATTCCAGGAACCCAAGAGGAAAGCGAATTCTGGGAATGATGAGGGCAACAAATGTATAAGTGTGCTTTACACAATTGATCTATGTATTGTGATGAATTGTATGAGCCCCAATAAAATGATTAAAAAATATATATTTAAAAAATAAATAAAGGTTAATCTTAAGTCCTAAACACTTTCTTTTTCTTTTTTTAATCATTTTATTGGGGGTTCATACAGTTCTCATCACAATCGATGCATCCATCCATTGTGTCAAGCACATTTGAACATTTGTTGCCATCATCATTTTTAAATTACCATCTGAGGGGGGAGCGGGGAGGGAGGGGAAAAATGAGGACCTAATGTCGGGGGTTTAAGTGGAGAGAAAATGTTTTTGAGAATGATGTACAAATGCGCTTTACACAATTGATGTGTGTATGGACTGCGATAACAGTTGTATGAGCCCCTAATAAAATGTTTTAAAAAAAAAATTAACATCTGAGCCCTTGGTATCAACTCATTTTTTCCCTTCCTCCCCCACTCCCCCCCATGAACCCTTGATAATTGATAAACTATTATACATTGACTGATGTCTCCCTTCATCCACTTTTTCTGTTGTCCACCCCCTGGCAAGGGGTTATATGTAGATCATTGTGATTGGTTCCCGCTTTCTCCCCACACCTTCCCCTTCCCCTCCTGGTATCACTACTCTCAATATCAGTTCTGAGGGGTTTATCTGTCCTGTATTCCCTGTATTTCCAGGTCTTATCTGTACCCATGTACATCCTCCAGTCTAGCCAGATTTGTAAGGTAGAATTGGGGTCATGATAGTGGATAAGCATTAAAGAACTAGAGGAAAGTTGTTTCATCAGTGCTATACTGCAGCCTGACTGGTTTGTCTCTTCCTTGTGACCCTTTTGTAAGAGAATGTTCAACTATCTATGGATGGGCTTTGGGTCTCCATTCCACACTCCCCCCCATTCACATTTATCCGGGTCTTTGTTGCCTGATACCTGATCCCATCAACACCTTATGATCACACAGGCTGGCGTGCTTCTTCCATGTGGGCTATGCTACTTCTCAGTTATATGGCCGCTTGTTTACCCACACTTGCTTTTAAATTTACAATTGTAATGGGGGTTTTTTGCTTAAATTATGATGAATTTTCTCATAGGAAAATATTTGGAAGAATACATTTTTTTTAGTTGCTCAAAGACAGTTTCCCCAAGTCACAATAAAACTAACAAAATAGTTTATTGGGGGAAAATGGCAAGAAATTGAAGATAACCTAAATGCCCACACATAGGAGTTCATTATTTAAGCTACCTTACTTCTATATATAGGGGACAACTATATAGCTGCTAAAAAGAACATGGGAAAACATTACGATATGTTTTTAAGTGAAAAACAAAACATAGATTTCCAAGTGGTATAAACAGCAAAATATAATTCTTGGTAATATTACAGTAACTATATCTTGAGTAGTAGGATAACAGGGTTTTAAATATATATATATATATATTCACTGTAGTAAAAAACAAAAACAAGTAGAAACCCTCAGATGGTTAAAAAAAAGGCAGAGAAACCAAATTGTGAGTTAACGTCTCTTTCACTAAGTGGGCTCTGGGCTCCTGGGGTGAGGAAGAAGCTGCGGAGGGACAGCAGCAGTCAGACAGGGCCGTGGGCTGCTGTTCTGAGAGGCGGAGACTGATGAAGGCGATGCGCTCTCAGCGGATCCTGACTGTCATTGAGTGCAGGCCGATTCAGACCCTAAGCGGAGACAGGGTAGAACTGCTGCTGTGGGTGTTGGATCCTGTAACCATTTATGGGAACAGAAAGCCTGTCTTTCTCCCTCAGAGAGGCTGGTGGTTTCGAACTGCTGACCTACAAACCACAGCCCCATTGATAACCACTGTGCTGCCAGGGCTTCTTGATGGATACAGAACATGACAATTTACAAAGCCCAGGGCGGTAGCCGCCCTGGAGCGAGCCTGGGGGTGGGGGGGACCTCTCACCATTTCTCCAGCTCCTCTAAAGAGTGTTTCGGGCGTGGGCCGCCAATGCAAGCTTGTCGCTGCTGGTCCTGCCATTCCTTCAGCTTGGGCAGCAGCAGATCCACCAGGGTGGTGAGCCGGCCCAGCAGGGTTTTGGAGTCATCCAGCACCTCCTGGGGAGGGGGGACCGTGAGTGCTGAGCACTTCTCACCATCTCCCCGGGACCTACCCTCATTTCCCCAGTACCCTGCATCCCATGCCCTCTGTCCCTGGCCTCCTACCTTCCTCCTTTTGTCCACTTCATTGATCGTTTCCTGTAGAATCTGCTTCTGTTTGTTGTGATGGGGGTTCAAAGAGGATGTCTTCACTGGATGGCAGAAAGCAGGAGTCAAACCAGTGCTTGGACCCAGGCCTGGGATCCCTCCCCTTCCCGACTGGAGCCTCGTCCAACTCAGTCAGAGTCAGGCCAGGCCAGGCTAGCGGGAGTGGGGCGTGGGGGTGGATTTTGGAGGGAGAAGGAGGAGAAACCAAGCAAAGCACAGGCACTTCTAGGGTTGGAGCAGATGCCCACTAAACCAGCTAAGGTGGTTTCTATGCCTCTCCTCCACTACTGGCACCCCACATACCCTGGCACTTTACATTTGCATGGCAGCTCTCGATTGTAGCCAGCACATTTCCAGGAGCTCTTCCCTTCTCTTCTCTTCCACCCTGGGCCTCCCAGCAGGCACCCATCTTTTTCCCCACTCCTCTGTGTGCTTCCTACCCAAGCTCTGGATGTTGTACCGGAAGCAGAAGACATCCTGCTGGTCTTTAAGTTGGTTGATGGACTTCACTAGCTTCTGCAGAGGGGACAGGACCCAGGTGAGGCTGCTTCTGTGGGAGCAAATGGGGTCGAGCCCTCCTTACCCCCTCTTTCCTCTCTACCAACCTCCATCATCGTCCTTAATTCCAAGATCCGGGATTCAATCTCATGCTGCTGGCTCTCCACAGGTGGGCTGAGGGCTGGCTCCCTTTGGTCCTGAAATAAGGGGCTCTTGAGTACATTTTGGAGCCGCGTGGTGGCACAAAAGGCTTAGTACTCTATTACGAACCAAAAGGTTGCAAATCCACCCAGAGGTGCCTTGGAGACCTGGCACCTGGCAGTCTGTTTCCAGAAGGCTCTGTGGAGCACGGTTCTACTCTGTGCGTGTGTGCCACCGGAAGTCAGAACCGGCTCCTCCACAGCTGGGCTTATGTCGCTGCCTTTTGTGTGGTTTAGCACATTCTAGCTCTGACTTTTCATCTCTGAGATCAAGGCCTATGTGGGAAACAGAATGATTTCTCCCAAGTCGTCTCCCCCAAATATATGTTAGACTTAGGACACCCCTTGCAGCTAATGGTAAATGATCATCAAGTTACCTCCCTGAAGGCAGTCAGTTGCCAGACTACTGTTTGGGCCCACCACAGGTGGAGTCCCCTCCCTTATGTTAAGGACAATGGGCTACTTCTCCCTAAAAGCTTGGGACCATTAGTCTGGTCCCCCTAGGGTGGTTTCCATGGAGAGCCAGAGAACAGGTCAAACCTGCTCAGTGACATCCAAAGTTAAGCCATCATGAATCTAGGATCCGCCCTTCTTGTCACATGTATACCCCAATCCCTACTCTTCCTATTGTGAGTATATCCCTAGATTGTCTCCCTCTCATTGCTGTATTACCTATAGTATAACCCCTTCCCAAGATGTATGCCTTTAACGGTAATTAGTGGGCTTGCATGCCCCCCAAGATGTATAAACCTTGGTTAGCAATAAAGATTTCCTCGGCCTCTCTCCCCTCTTCCCATCCTCTCTCCCCTGCTCCCTTTCCGCTTGTCCTTCCCCTACCCCTCTCTCTTGCCCTCCAGTCTCCCATCTCTGTGTGGACCACCAAGCGGGGTGAGGTGAGCACGCTACCATGAAATGTGTCTGACTCCATTATTTCAATCTCTTCTATCTCTCATGCTCTCTATGGCTTTATTATAATCTGTATATATCTCAACCGTACAATTGCGCCTATCGAACCCGCGATTAGTTGTTGGGGGCTGGCCTTCCCCCCACAGGCCTAAGTTTCCAATATGGGATGCGGTGAACCCTCTTCGGAGACACATTCCCTCACACTTCCCATGGCTCTTTCTGCCCAGGAACTGCCTAGGTGACCACCACACTTTCCTCACCAACTGAGCCTTCTGAGCCCATGCCAGAATTCTTTTTTCTTCCAGAAGAAGATTAAAGAGCAGCTCAGCCAACTGGGCAGGGCCATTGGAATATGCCTGAAGGAGGGAAAGGAAACGGATTCAATGACTCCCAATGACCCACCACCTCGGAGTCTCCCACCAGCGGCCCCTCTGTATCTCTCCCTCCTTCAGAGTATCTAGACCTTTCCTCTTTCACCAGTGGGCCCCCGACCCTGGTTCCCCGCCCCACCCCCGTAGGCTGTCACCTTTCCTTCTGCCACTGGCTGCATTCCAAGCTCTGCCTCCTCCTCTCAGATCAACCCCCCTGCCTTTGGACCTCCAGTTTCTGCTCCATATTTCAACCCGTTTACCACTATACTGCGATCCCACTCCTGCCTCAGCTTTTAAAATACCTGAATGTCCCGGGCAAATTTTCGCAAGTTGTGCTGCAGCAGCAAGAACTCAGGGTCCTGTCTGTAGGGGCTATATTCACAGCTGAGTTGGTCCAAGAAGTGGAAGAAGAGCATCTTAGCCTTGGAATCATCGCTGCTCAGGACAGCCTCCTGCCTGGGGACCAGCAAGGGCCAATATTAATGTCCCAGCAAAGGCTCCTGCTGTCCTGGGGACTCTGGAGAAAGAAACTACCATTCCCAACCGACTCCCAATTGCCTGAAGGCCTCACCAGTTCTGATCTTCAATCCAGCTGGCCAAGTGCTGTCGAATGTCCATTGGCAGGGGGCTATCCGAGTACAGCTGGTGAAGCTTCTCCAAAAATGGGTTGTTGAGATTCTGCAGCATCTCCCATTGTGCCATTTGGAGTCTGCGGATACATGTTTCATTGGGAAACTGGACGGACTAAATCATAGGTTCCTAAACTTTGGCCTACGGCCTCCTTTTCATGAAGAAAAAAAAAACCACTCTGCATTTCACTGACAACTAAAAACATTTGTATGAAAAAGCAAACAAGCAAACACGTTTGTATGATAGCCCATAATCCAGGATAAAGTGTAGGAATTTGTTTTTGCAGCACGCATTCCCCACCCAGCCCCCCCACCCCCACCTCAGGATTGTTCCAGCCCCCAGCTCCCTGAAGACTGGGTATCATCCACTTTGGGAAATACTGGATCAAATCATCCACCGTTTTGTGATTCCTTGCTGCTAATGTAAAAATTGTTAATTACATGTACAACCACTGCAGAAATCAATATGGTGGGACCTAAAACCATTGAAATAGAAATCCTAAATAATCCAGCAATAATACCTCAACTGGGTCTACACCCTACAAAAGTAAGAGCCAAAACACAAGTGACATATGCACGCCCATGTCCATCGCAGCACTGTTCACAATAGCAAGATGTTGGAAACACCCTGCTGAGTGAAAACAAAACACAATCCACTGGCATTAAGTTGATGCCGATTCATGGAGGTCCTATAGGACAGGGTAGAACGGACCTGGTGGGTGTCTAAGACTGCAACTCTCTGGGGGAGCGGAAAGCCTCGTCTTTCTCCCATGGAACAACTAGAGGTTTTGAACTGCTGACCTTGTATCAGTTACAAAAGACACATACTGTATAGTCTTACTTATATGACATAAACAAACATGGAAAACAAAGATTATTAGATTGTCAGGGTAATCCAGCCCCTAACACATCATCACGGGTCCAGTAGGCGCAATTATACAGTGATAATAAGTAAAGATTATAGTAAAGTCATCGAGAGCATGAGAAATAGAAGAGAGATTGAAATAATGGAGTCAGACACATTTCATGGTAGCAATGCTCACCTCAGCCTCACTTGGTGGTTCACGTGGAGAGAGAGAGATTTTTAATGCTAACCAAGGCTTTTATAGTCTCTGGGGACATGCAAGCCCCCCAGTGACAGGTGAAGACATACGTCACAGGAAAGGGTTATGCTATATAGGTGAAGACATCTGTCACAGTAATGGGAGTGGGGTGATCTAGGGGTATTATACACGCAATAGGAAGAGGAGTGATTGGGGGCATACATGTGGCAAGATGGGCAGATTCTAGATTCAGGACAGCGGCCTAACTTTGGATGTCACTGATCCTGAGCCGGTTTGACCTGTTCCCTGGCTCAACTATAGAGATCATTATCAGTAGGGTGTGAAGTCCACCTACAGGAACCAAATAACTGCAAGCCTTTAGGGAGAAGTAGCCCATTGTTCTTAGTAGCAGGGAGCAGGCCTAACCATGGTGGGAAGAGACAGTAGTCTGGCAGCTGACTGCCTACAGTGAAGTAACTTGTCAATTATTTACCATTAGCTGCAAGTGGTGTCCTAAGTCTAACATATTTGGGGGAGACGACTTGGGAGAAATCTTTCTGTTTCCCACATTAGATGTCATCAGGGATTGGGAGGGAGTTTTTGCTTAGGGAGCACTCAAGCAAACAAGTAAAACACCTCACTGCCATTGAGCCAATGTTGACTCATAGCAACCCCCTGAGAGCTTCTGAGATTGAGACTGTAACTGTTTACAGGAGTAGATAGCCCAGCCTTTCTCCTAAGGAGCTGCATAGTTTGGGTGACCATGAGGATTGCAGTCCAACGTGTGACCACTATGCCACCGGGATCCCTAGGGGGCATAATCAATGTTACTGAATTGTTGAAAAACCCCACTAAGTGAGGCGGACTTAACCTTAAACTTACCTGTAGTAGATGTAAGGAACCAACATACTCAAGGGTGAAACACCCTAGTGTGAGAAGGAGCAGATGACTACTACCCCAACGTTGTAGAATCAGCGGTCACTGGGCGTTGGCTTGAATCTCTTGCTTTGAAGGTACCCAAAGAATGATGGCCTAGGACTACCATATAGTTATTATTTTAATACTCTCCCTGCTTTCTTATGCCATGTATTAGTCTGGTAGGCATGGTTTCCGGCTTTATGAATAAGCATTACTAACAATGTTGCCCTCTTGCTAGCTCCCATTATTTGTGTAAATAGTGCCCAGTCACTGATGAGTTTAATCTGTACAAGTCAATAATTCATGTATTACAGTCTGAAGCTGGCCTACATATGTATAATTTTGTCTTCTCAACAGTGTTTGAAATTCTGTATCATTGGCTAAATTACTAATCAATAGAATCACCTTATATCCCAGGAGGATGATTGATAATGTTCTCTAACATAAAATGATAATGATATCTCATAAGCGAACTAGAGACATGGAAAAGCCATAAATACATGAATGACTTTGGGGTTCACACTTAATTCTAGCCCCAATCTAAGTAATATGAGTGGCTCCTCTACTTGTTGCACAACCTCTTGAAGAGATCGCTCATATTACTAAGATATGAGTGTTATAGCAAAGTGTGGTAAAGAAACCAGATGGTGCCTGGCTGTCAGAAAAGATAAGTGTCTGAGTGTAAGATATGACAAAATAATAATTTATAAATTATCAAGCGTTCATGAGGGAGGGGGAAGCAGGGAGGGGAAAAATGAGGAGCTGATACCAAGGGCTCAAGTAGAAAGCAAATGTTTTGACGATGATGATGGCAACAAAAGTACAAATGTGCTTGACATACAATGGATGGATGTCAAGCACATAAGCTCCTAATAAAATGATTAAATAATAACAATTTTAAAAAGATAAGTGTCTGGGGTCTTAAAGGCTAATCTTCAAACAAGCAGTTATCTAAGTAAAGCATCAACTAAGACCACATGGAAGAAGCACACCAGCCATGGATTTTATACCAATAAAATCCAGATCCCAAGGAGGGAATGCTATCAGAGCTTACATTGCATTTACAGAAGGTTACAGATGACAGTGAAAGTCCAAAATTCATTTGCAGGGTCCCTACATGGATTGTCTCTAGTGACTACACCTCCAACCATAGTCCAGTTTTGTGAGTAACCTGGCTATCAGACACAGAGCGCTGTAAAGTTGATTATGGCAGATGTATTTAGGCTATCATTTGCTCTCCCTTTTGATCCATTTAGAAGTTGTTTCATTTCTTAATATTTTCTGCTTTATTTTTGATTGAGGTTTTCTAGGTTTTGTCTAGTCATTGTTGTTGGCTTTTGTTTACTTCCTGTTGGTGTTTTGTATGATTTTCTGTATATGAAATCCAGGATAGGTAGATCTATAGAAACAGTAAGCAACAGGATTGATAGTTGTCCAGGGGTTTGGGAGACAAACGGGGAGCTAACAACAAGCACGAAAAGAAAATATTCTGAGGGAACTGATCACAATGATTTACATCTGACCCTCTCCCTGGGGGACGGACAACAGAAGCATGGGTGAAGGGAGACATCGGTCAGTGTAAGACATGAAAAAATAAAGTAGAAAATGTTTTGAAAATGATGTATGGGAAGCTGAAGGATTTCTCCCAAGTTGTCTCCCCCAAATAGATGTCAACCTTAGCTGCTTGCGAATGACTGTACACTTGGAGGTCATCAAGAGCAGCCATCTAGAGCAAGCAGACACCACTGTTTATCCCACAAGTAGGGCCCACTCCCTTCTGATAAGGATAGTAGTTGTCTGTTTCCTTGTAGGAGACATCAGAGAGGTCAGACCCGCCCAAGGATGACCAAGGTTAGGCTGCCATCATGAATCTAGGGTCCGCCCATCTTGTCACATGTATACTCCTAGACCTTCCCGTTCCTATGGGCACACCCCTAGCTCATCCCCTTCCTGTCACCCTTATGCCTATCATAGAATCCTCCCTACAATGTGTATGCCTATTGTACTGCCCCTTCCTGTGACGTGTGGTTATCTGTAATCATGTCCCCCTAATGAGATATAACGATTGGTTAGCAATAAAGTGGAGGCTCTCCCCATCCTCGCTCCCGAGGCACCCTCCTGCTCTCAGGGCTGGGATCCCCCCATGAGGACCACCAAGCGGGGCTGAGGTGAGCATGCTATCATGAATTGTGTCTGACTCCATTACTTCAATCTCTCCTCTACCTCTCATGCTCTCTATGACTTTACTATAATCGTTACTTATTATCGCTGTACAATTGCGCCTACCGGACCTGTGATGATTTGTGGGGGACTCCTCCTCTCCCCACAATGATGGCAACAAATATACAAATGTGCTTGACACAAGGATGTATGTATATATTACGATAAGAGTTGTATGAGGCCCCAATAAAATGACTAAATAAAAACAAGGTGGAATAAACATTAATTTTGTACATTCAAAAAAAGGGGTAAATATTCTGAAATTGATAATGATGAAGATTGTCCAAGTCTTCTTAATAAGACTGAATGACTAAATTGTATTATATGTGCAGTATATGCCAATAAAACTATATTTTTTTAAAAAGGAAATTGATAGTGATGTATTGTTCTGCATATTTTCACCACAAATTTATTTTACCTACTTAGCATTGGCTTGACGGCAGGGAGCTGGGATTTGGGAGACATGAATATGCTTTTCTTTGCCAAAAAGAAAGCGAGGAAAAATTAAGGTCCATTGACCGCACCCCAAATGTTGGTCCCTCCCTCCTCTCCAGAAGTAACCACTATTATACTTTGGAGTTTATATTAAACTCTTCCAGTTTAATAGCTCCAATGTGTATGTTAATTTGGTTGAATGGCAATTGTCAAACACATACCAAATTAGAGTCAGGGATCGAAATCGACTCGATGGCATTGTGTTTGAAGGAGTGAGTACAAGACTCAAACTCATTGCCATCTAATCGATGCCAATGCATAAGAGACTTTATAGATCAAGGAGTACAAGACTCAAACTCATTGCCATCT
>NW_022103898.1:77026172-77038477 GCF_000313985.2 Echinops telfairi | reverse complement strand
GTACAAGACTCAAACTCTGCCATCTAATCGATGCCAATGCATAAGAGACTTTATGGATCACGGGAGAGCTGCCTCAGTGAGTTTTTACGACGGTAACTCTTTGTGTGTATGTATAAATTATTAATAGACAAGCTTGACAGTCCTTATTTCTTCTTGGAACACTAATGGTTCCACCATGGCCTTGGTGCTGGTCTCAAACTTGACGACCCCACAAGCGGCACCGCTCTCTGTGGGCCCAGAACTTTCCCCAGATCTTCATGGAGCTTGCTGTCCCGACCGCTGGCCAGGAGCTGGCTGCTTGCCACCCTTCACCTCTTCCTGTCTCTTCAAGAACCCGTCTGCAACGTGTGCAGGCCTGGACTCGGCGTGAGGGTGATGACCCACTCAACCTCGACTTCGGGGAGCTCTCCTGCTCTTTGGGGGAGGTCAGTGTCTGCTTCGTCCAGACCACACGAGCCTATCTTCACCCCATACCTTCAATGGCAGTGATGGCAAAGGCTATTTTCTGTTCCCCAAAGACGTTAGTGTAGAGAACTCCCAACATGGGCTGCAACTTCTCCGGGCTTCCAGTGGAAGTAAAGACTGTAACTCTTTACTGGAATATAAAGCCCGTTTTTCTCCCTCGGAAGGGCTGGTGGTTTCAAACGGCTGACCCTACAATGATCACCTATAGATCCATGATCTATTTCAATATACATTAATGACACTCCCATCATTCTAATTTCACCTATCACTCTCCTCCCCCATTTAGTTGATCCTACATTTGTGTATGTTTGTGTGTGTGCGTGTTTTAATGATGAAGGATTTAAAGATCAGTGTTGGTCTTAATTTTTATTATAGCATAATCCTTGTTGGCTCCAAAGCTTTTTAGGGGCTATAGGTCCTTTGGATCTAAGGTTCAAGTCCACCCTGTAAACTGCCCTCCATGTAGGAAGGAGGAGTTTCGTTTTAGAAGATGTCTACCTACTATGCAAAGTGTGACTGGCTCTACTCTAATGCACCTTCAGGCACTTCCTCCCTCCCTATCTAGATCCGAACATTATTCTCAATCAAACCATGTGGAATTTTTAGAAATACTTTATTAAAAATTGTGATAAGTTGTAAGTTTGATTATGGTGGATGGCACTATACCTGGTCAGTTGACCTCCTTCTTGGCCCGCCCTAATTTGCACTGGGTTTAAAGATCTCTCGATTGTTCCATGACAGAAATTTTCTCTCTGGCTTATTTGAATATTGCTAGTGGTCTTTTCTTTCTTTATTTTTATTATATGTTTTATTTTATTTTTTAAATTTATTTTGCCTGTTTGTTTTGGTTTGGTCTTTCATAGTTTCTGTTATGTTTTCCAGCTGAAAAACACAGAGGGAGCGGATGCACAGAGACAATAACTGATGCACCGGTCTATCTGGGGTGGGGGAGTGAGGATGCAGGGAACTGGGGTGCAAATAATGAAAGCAGGAGGGGAGGGAGCAGTAGAAGTGATTGTGATGATGTACACACAACTCTCTTAAAAGCGATTTAACTTCTATCATTATGTATGATATATGAATTTTATATCAATAAAATGATTAGGAAAAATAATGTTCTCATAAAAAACAAATACTGTGGGGCGTGGGGAGGGATGGGAAAAATGAGGAGCTGATACCAAGGGCTCAAGTAGAAAGCAAGTGCTTTGAGAATGATGATAGCAATAAATGTACAAATGTGCTTGACACAATGGATGGATGGATTGTGATAAGCGTTGTATAAGCCCCCAATAAAATGACCTAAAACAAAAACAAATACTGTGATAAATATCTGTATCTGTATAACACAATATTTACTAGCTCAACATTGTTCACATGTACAATTCAGTGACCACTATCCATTCACATCTGTTACTAAAATTTCCATCTCCACTAGCAGATACTCAACCACTGCCATCAAGTAGATTCCAACCCTATTTCTGAGGCTGGAAATCTTTATGGGAGTGGATAGCTTCCTCTTTCTCCCGAGGAATGGTTGGTAGGTTTGAACTACCAACCCTGAGGTTAGCAGTCCAATGCTTAACCAACAGTGCCAAAAGGGCTCCTTAACAGATACCCACTGCCTGATCAATAATGGTTCCTCCCTTTCCTTCTCCCTCCCACCCCTGGTAACCATTAACAAAGGTTGGTCTTTGTCTACTTGCCTATGCGCTATTTCAAATAAGCGAGGATCGTACAATATTTGTCCTTTTGTGGCAGGCTTACTTCACTTCAGTATGCTTTCAATCTAAAAATACTACTATGACCTCTCTCCACCTCTGCTTCTCACTGTGGATTATCCATTTTGAGAAGAACCCTGACGCTTCACTCAAAACTGGTTTTTGTCTATCACCAAGCAGCTTGGACCCGGCATCTTCCCTTCCCACCCTTCCCGTCCACTGCCATCTGACGTCTGTTTGGGGAGTTAACGTGTATTCTTGTTGCAGCCTGAGCACAAAAGTAACACAGCAAAGCAGGAACATGTGTGGTCTAAAAAGTCACATGCTTTTATTACAAAGCAAAGCAAAATGTTTTCAGTGGTTAAGATTCTCTTCCACAAACACGAGTAAGCTGCCATTCTACCTCTGGGAAGTACGAACAAACGAATGAGGAAGGGCAGGGCTGGGGCTGGGGTGGGGGACGGTGGGGGCGCTGGCAGGCAGGGAGAGACTCTTTTCTTTTGCAATTTATGAGACTCCTGTGTTTTTAATTATTTTAAAAATCATTTTATTGGGGGCTCGTACAACTCTTATCACAACCCAAACATACATCCATTGTGTCAAACACATTTGCACATTTGTTGCCATCATCATTCTCAAAACATTTTCTTTCTACTTGAGCCCTTGGTATCAGCTCCTCATTTTTCCCCACCCTCTCTACTCCCCCCCAGAGACTCCTATTTTTAACTTTAACGTTTTTAGTAGTGCTTGGCTTAAAAAAAACAAAGTTGATTGGGGTAAGATATGTGAGCAAATAATTTTAAATTGCCATTTTTAATTCCCTCCAAGTGTACAATTCAATAACATGTCACATTGGCCACATGCTTGGTGACATGGATGAGAATGGTGGGAATGCCATTATAATGTGTTGAAATGATTGACAGCTAGGCGATCATTGTCCTACTCTAATTTGGTGTGTGTTTGAAAATTATCATTAAACCCGGAAGCCTCACGTGCAGGAGCTAGTAAATGGTGGGTGCTCTTTGGAAGAATTCACACCAAATGTACCTGCCCTGCGGTTAAGAAACAAAACTCAAGAGGTTTCAGTTCTCCAGGAAGTAAATCAAAGAGGAAAGCAGCCAGTGGACGCTTAAGATTTAAATATGAGAGAAAGACCTGTCCTCCCCCAATGGACGAAAACACTGTGCGGTGAGGGGCTGCACCCCTCGTTTTCCTCCGGGCATACGTTTTCTCTCAGGCACACGCTGGCACTCAAAAAACCATTCTGACTCAGGGAGGTGACCCTACAGGGGCGGGTAGAGCCCCCCCGCCCCCCGGGGTCTCCTCAGCCTGCGCTCTTCACCGGAATAGAAAGCCGTTCTCCAGAGGAGCGGCTGCTGTTTTCGAACTGCGGACCTTGGGGTTTCCAGTCCAATTTGTAAGCACGGTGCCACCACGGCTCGTTTCGCCCTTCTGTGTTTTACACTTTTTATGCAACGAGGAGAAATCGCATCGCACTTTGTACATGGCTGTGTGTGTTTGATAACACCACAGACCAGAAGGCTACAGCGTTGCCGGACACCCGGCTGGTGCCAGAACGCCGGGTTCTGGGTCTCTGAGGCTGCCAAGAGGGGCAGACAGAAGGCAGGGCAGACCCCCCCGACCCCTCACCGGGGAGAGAAAGTGACCCCTCCAGCTTGTGACCCTCACGGCCGGTCTCCCTTCGCCGGGAAGAACCCGAGTCCCCAAGCCCGCGCGCCCTCTCAGAGCGAGTACCTGGTGGGGGTCGCAGGCCCCGCTCCCTCCGGTGCCTTACGGACGCGGCTTCCAGTCCCCAAATCGAGTTTGCCACCGGGGCCTCCCGCCCCGCCCTAGGTTTAGGACCGCCCCGCAGCCTGCCCTTCGGGGCTGGCCTCCGTGAGCGAGTGACCCATCCAGGCGCCCTCGCCCGGGACGCCACTCAGGCAGGCCGGCCCTCGGCTCCCCGAAGCTGCGAGCTCATTGGTGCAGCCACGACTCCTTCCTCTCCGTGGGGGCGGGACAAACGAAGTCGGGGGCGGGGAGGCGGGCAGGGAAACCACACCCCCAGCTCCAGCGATTGGTGGGAAAGGTCGCTTTAGTCCCGCCCCCTGCCTGCGGAGGGTGGGAGTCCACCGAAAGGAACAGCCGACGTCTGCAACAGCTGATTTCGGAGAATCTGCGCCACAGCCTGGGAAGCGAGACTAGCTCCGAGCCGGGGAGATGCTCAGAGTTGAACGGAAGGGGTGGGACCGGAATGTCGCCACGTAGAAATAGGAAGAGGAGGGGGGAGGCAATAAACACAATAATAACTGCTGAGGGTGCTGTGCGAGGCACTTTAGAGCCATCATTGTACATTTCCGTTACTTCAGCAGCCATTGGAAGTGAGAATCATTATCCCCATTTTCGAGATGACAAAAACTCAGCATCGAATATGAAGTTCGGTGGCTTGTCAGTGATTCCCAAAGGCACTGACAGGTGGAGCCTGGATCCAAAACCCAATCCTCTGTCTCCAAACTCGACTTTTTAAGTTGCTGCAGTTTACAGCACCCACCGCCTTCTTCCTGAATAATAAACCCCAGATCTGGAATTTGAACCTGCACATACAAATTGTCAGAATAGTACATTTATTCCGTGTTTGTGTGCCTTTGAGTCGATTTTTTATTATTCATAACGACCCTGATGACAGTGGAACTGCTGGAAGAGGAAGTAGATCACTTGGCGGGGGTGGGGGTCGGGGTGGGGTTTGCCCATGAGCCACAGGTTAGCAGCCAAGCACTTAATCATTACTAATTAAGGAGCTTTTAATTTTGTGTTTGCTGCCTTTGTATAGCCTAAGTACGACACACCCCCACCCACCACCCACCCCTGCGCAGCCTCAGGGTCTAAGAAATGGCTCGTGAGTGGGTCCATTCTGGTCAGGAGCGGAATGGACTACCTCTGACATCTCTGTGTCCATAGTTCTTGTCCCCCACCCCGAGGGCACTGGCTGGCATCTGTGGTGTCTGCCAGGTTGATTTGGCGACAGAAAGAAAGAAGGCAAAGGTAGAAAACCGTTTCAAAGGTTTATTTCAGAGCTCTCTGGTGAGGTTCACGGGTCCCTAAATTGGGGCCAGAGAAGTTGCGCCACCCAGGGAGGGAGGAGAGAGCAAAGAAAGGGATAGGAGCATCCTGAGTAGTGGGTTCACAGGTCCCCAGCTGGGGGCCTGTGAAGTGGCACTGTGGGAGGAGGGGGAAGGTGGAATTTTATAGCTCAGGTCTGTGGGGAGAGAGTAGCTGGGGAATTTTCCACGGCAACATTGTCGTCTGCAGATCCAGAGCTAAGCAACCATGTTCAATGTTATCTGCAACAGCCAGCTTCTCACATCTGGGCTTGAAGGCCACCGAAGCGGGGAGGGTGGGGCTGGCCTCTTGCAGCATCCTGGAAGTGTTTTTACCAGCTCTGGGTATCTCCTCGCCCGCCTGCCCTGCCAACTCCCGCTTCTGCCTGACAGTGTTCACCAATACTCCTGGCTAGCCTCTGGCACAGGGGTGTTTGTCTCTTGCTCATAGAAATATTGGATCAACTGCTCGACTCCAGCCTTCACTGCAGGCTTCAGTGCAGAGCTGATCACCAGTCCTGTAGGACCCCCAGACAGGCCAGCCATGGTCATCACAAGGTCATAACCTAGATCCATGGCTCCTTCTTGGCTGCGTTCCTTGGCCTTGTCCATGCAGTTCTGAGCGGCGTAGTACAAAGCTGTGCCCAAGTTGTAGTAGGTACCCACATTGGGCACCCAGCGGAGGATACTCTGCACAGTCTCTTCTTGCTCTTGCTTACAGTCTTCCGGGTGGAGAGAGCGCCGGGCTCTCTCTGAGCCTGGCTGCTCCCCAGCCAGCAGATGCAAAGCCAAGATCAGGGCATCCGGGGACTCTGCCTTCTGTACGCTTCCGCCTCTCTGGGGCCCTTGGAGGTGGTGGACTAGGAGCTGTGTGGCTCTCACACCTCCCAGGCGGTAGAGCTGACGCTCCACAGCCCAGCCATAAGCCTGGCAACCAGCCTTCTCGAGGGCATTCCTGAGGGACAGGCCTACCAGGAACCTGGGCAGAGGGGCCATGTGGGTGAAGCCAGGCAGGGACTTCGGGAGCAAGGTCTGGCAGAGCAGGGAATCAGAGAAGGGTGGCTGGGACCCCAGGGAGGGAAGGCGCCTCAGGGCCTTTGCCTGGGTTCCATATGAAGTGGAATGGCCGCGGCAGAGCAGGAAGGAGCAAAGCAGCAGTGCGGCTGGTATCATGGCGGGTCTGAAGCCACCCATACCTGGCAGAGTACAGGGAGAGGCACAAAACACACAAAATATTCCCCTCAGCATTGGGGTCTGAAGAAGGGAGCCTAGTGACTGAGGGGGCATCTCATCTATCACCCCCCAAGGGACAGGCCTAGGAAATGAGTGGGACCCAATTGCTCCCACCTGCCCGCCCCATTTTTCAGGTCACTAGGGATTTCCCTGGCTTTTCTTCCACATACTTGTCAACTAAAGCCAAATTCACTGCCTTTGAGTCAACGCCGACCCACAGCCACCTGCCTGTTACAGACCAGAGAACTGCGCTCCTTGGAGTGTCCAGGGCTGTCATTCTCATAGGCGCAAACTGCCAGGCCTATCTTTTGCAGCGCCACCAGGTAAGCTTTAGGTTAGTACTCAATGCTAACCCTGTGCAACCCCTCCCCAGGGACCCCGACCCATTTGGGTTAGTAGTCAAGTGCTAACCCTTTGCAACCCCACCCCACCCCACCCCAGGGACCCCCACCCATTTCCAGGGGTCCCAGATTACCACACAGTTGAGTCAATGAGAAGTGAGACCACCCTGGTAGGTTTGGTTGCCTCTCAGTCCAGCTCTTCCCAGTTGCCTGCCCGTGAGGATGGCAGATATTTGCTTTCCTGGATAATCAGGGTGTGGCGTAACAGAACCTCTGCAAATATTTGCCTCTTTGTACTGCTTGCTCAAGCCTTGTCCTCTGGTAACACACTCATCCTCAATCCTGAAGACCCTGTCCTTCCCGGTATGTCCCTGCTAGAAGCCAGGGAGAACCCGAGTCAAGCATGACCCAAAACTCCCTGCCGTCGAGTTGATGCCACGACCCCGTAGGAGAGGGTGGAACTCCCCCTGTGAGTTTCTGAGACTGTAACTCTTTATAGGAGTAGAAAGCCTCCTCTTTCTCCTGCAAGGAGTTGGTGGTTTTGAACATCTGCCCAATATGTAACCGCTACGCCACCAGGGCTCCTTGAGGAGAGATTAGACGTCTGTAATTCTTGTTTTCTCTTTTCAGCTTAAAAATGAAATAAGCAAGCAACAGCATCTAGTTTGGCATTTCAAAAGTGCAGGGAAGCTAAATAAGGAAAGGCTAAAATGCCTGTCACTCCTCAAGACCATGACTGTTGCGTCTACCCTGACTCGTGGAACTCTCATGGGACCGGCATGGAGCTCCAGAGGGATTTCCTTGGCTGTTTTTTGGGAAGTAGATTGACAGACTTTGCTGCAGAAGTGCCTCCTGGTGGGCTTCGACCCTGAATCATTTCATCAGCAGCCTAGCTCCCTAATGTGTGCACTGCCCACAATATCTGGAACCCAACTCCAACTTACAACCAGCCTATGAGCCAAGGCAGAACCGCTCCATAGAGGTTCCTAGACTGTAAGTCACTAGAAGAGCAGACAGACTTGTCTTGCTTTGACTGAGCCGCTGGTGGGTTTGAATTGAATACCCGTTGTAGTCCACCACAGGAAGCAAGGAGACGCACAGTCCAGGGAGCTCGCAGATGACTGTGATTCAGATTTCAGGAGCATCTTTTTATTTCTCGACTTTGTTTTGACAATGAACAGGCCACAGCATCTGGTTGCAGAATTGGTAAGTACACGGTAAATGGACGGAAAACAGGGATGATTTTGCTAATGTTAGGTGCCATCGGGTCGGTTCTGACTCACAGTGACCCCATATACGACGGAACTCACCACTGCCCGCTGGCCCCATTCTCACAATTGTTCTGGCTGAACCCACGGCTGTCGCCACGGCGTCAGTCCATCTTGCTGGGGCCCTTCCCCTTTGTGCTACTCCTGTTTCAGCAAGCATGACATCCTTCCCCGGGGACTGGTCTTTCTTGACAGCACACCCAAATTATGTAAGCTGGAGTCTTGCCATCCTTGCTTCTAAGGGGCATTCTGGCGAGACGTCTTCTAAAGACAGATTTGTGCATTCTACTGACAGTCCATGATATAGCTAATATTCGTTGCCGACACCATAATTCAAAGGGATCAATTCTTGGTCTTCTTGATTTGATGTCCAACTTCCAAATCCATAGAGGGCAACTGAAGATATTATGCTCGGGACACGCACAGCTTAGTCCTCCAAGTAACATTTTTCCATGTACCTACTACAGGCACATTAGTTGATAACTTTCTAAAGGAAGAACGAGATATTGGTGGAAAAAGTAGGGATGGGGCCTACTCAAAGAGGGACAAGGTGACCTGCGGCCACGTGTTTCGTTTACGATAATAAAAAGCATATACTGATTCTAAGCTGTCCTCAACATGTCTCACTAGCTACTGTGCCTAGTTGTATGCATCATCCTAGAGTCTTCTGAGAACAGAAATTGGTTGGCAGGAAGCCTTCCCTACCCGAGGAAAGCCCGGAAAAGATTCTGTGTCTCCCTTAAGAAATAGCGAGTCAGATATGCAACAGCACGCATGAAAAAGTAGAGTTCATTCTCGATAGACAATGGTATGTTCTTCAATTCCTCGCTTTTTATCAGTTCTTTGTTTACTTCTTCCACATGCACCCAAGCCTCATATGTGCAGTTCTGGGAGGCACGGATGGCGGCGGTCTTGAGCTTGGTCATCAGTTCCGTAGCAGGGACTTTCTCAATGTAGTCAACCAACAGCACTGCTATGTCATGCAGCAGCCTCCCGGGTCCTTGGGCACATTCCTTAGGAAGGTCAGCGGAACGCCGGGCCCGGCCACCCTGCCCTGAGGTTCCCTCCAGATGCTGCGGAATCAGCTCAGCATCCTCAATCCCTTCCTCTTTGTTGAACCTTTGAATCTCGTGGGTGAGGGCCTCGGAGCTGTCCTTTCCTGCCGTTGAAAACTGCTGAAGTTTCAAAAGGTGGGCCTCCGTTGGGCAGCCAATCTCCTTCAGGGCCACACTCAGAGCTAAGTTGGACAGGTGCTCAGGCAGTGGGGCGAGAGACAGGACTCTATGCAAGAGAGCCTGGCAGGACCTGGCATCCAGGTGAGGGATCTGGCTGGAGGGCATGCTTGGTGGAGGCCCAGGTTCTGGGAAAGATGGCTGGAAGGGCAGGGCCCCATTCTGGGTATTTCTTGGAAAGGCAGCCACGGAAGACAGCAAGACACAGCCGAGCAGCAGGGATGGCATCACGGTGGCACAGCAGGAATAGGTCACTGGAAAGAAGCGGTGCTCAGATTAGGAAATGGGAAGAGGCTCAGGACAAAGAGACACCAAGAGTAGGCAGAGCAAGAAAGTGTCTCCTCCGTGGAAATGTCAGTGACCCTGGACATACCTTAACCTCCAGCCTGGAAGGCTTGGAAAGAGCCTCAGCGGTTCAGAAAAGGAGCAAGTGATGAGATGGTCCCCATGCGTCCTCTTGCCTGGATGCTCCCCTCCCTGGAATGGCTGCTTTCTGAGCCCGCCTTCTTCTTAGCCCGGCCAGAACAGTTGGCCCCTTCTGAAAACAGTGAAGGTCATAACAGCCACAAATATTTACCCATCTCTTCGTGGCCGACTTTGTCTTCTTCACCTTTGTCCCATGCTGACAAACAGGCCCTCGCTTTTAAAAAGTCATAATGCCGCAATCAACATCAACATTTGTATGCTACCTTGAGTGACCCTCAGGCCTTCTCTCTTGGGGGCTCCTGCTTTGCCGGGCCCCCATCCCTAGAGGTTTTCCCTAGGCATAAACGTAGAGGAAGGCAGGAAAGCCAATGGTTTCAGGTTCTCAATGCAAAATAAAAGCTGCAGCCATGGAGTCCATCCTGGCACTGGGGACCCCTGTGGCACACAGTAACACTGCTCCACAGGATGTTCCTGGTTGTAACCTTCACGGAAGCAGACTGACAGGTGCTTTTTTTTCCTGCAGCACCGCTGGATGGATTTGAGCCACTTTTCTTAGGTTTGTACTTAGCTAAGTACAAACTGCTTGCATCACCCAGGGATCTCAATTTCAGGGTAAGTGACCTTGAAATCATTCTTATGCAATGACATTTCAGATGGGGGACTGAGAGACTAGGTAGGTCCTCCTGGCAAGTCAGACCGAATCAGAACAGCTTTTTCAATTTGACCTTTTTAAATTCCAATTCAATCCATAAACAAAACAGCTTCATTGCCATGGTGCTCAGTACCTCTTTCTAAGTCCACATCAAATCTATAGCAACTGGGCTTTATTTATCATCTAAGAGGAATTTTCCTGTGAAAAATAGAGACAGAAACTGTGACTTCTAAAACCGGTACGAACACCCACATAACATTGTGCCACAAAGTTTCTTCTCTAATGATAGGACCAAAGGGAAGAGGCCAATGAGAGGGTCTCTCAGGTGCCTCTTCCTGTATCATTCATTCCCCCAACATTGTTGCCTGACATCCCCAGGCCTTTAGGAGCCCTCCAGTTGCCCTGGAGGCATGGTGGGTGTGTTAGTCTGGATTGACTAGAGAAACAAATCCAGGACACTTATATATACATGTACGACAGAGCTTTATATCAAAGAGTAATTGTATATTAATAAGAGCATCCCAGCCCAGTCCAGATCAAGTTCGTAAGTCCGATATCAGCCCATATGTCCGATACCAGTCTCTAAATTCCTGTTTAGACTCACGCAGCCATGCAATGATTCTGAATGCAGGAAGATCACAGGCCAGTGGGTGGAAAGTCTTGTGGATACAGTGGTGGTGGAAGCATCTCAGTGCTGGTGTGGGTCTCCATGTGGCTCCTCCAGTTCCAGGGCTCTGGCTCCATCAGTGTAGCTTCATGTGGCTGGTCATCATATATATGAAGCAGAGTGTGGGTCTGGCCTCCAGAGAGCTAGTTATCTCCATAGCACCTCCAAATGAGGTCATCAAGCTATGACCTGATTGACAGGCTAAACTCCACTCCTTTACTCTTAATAGTCTCAAGTTGACACCAGATGATGTAACTACCACAGTGGGTCACAAGTTATAAAGCTAACCACAAGGTCACAGTTGGAATCCACCAGCCACTCCAAGGGAGAGAGGTGTGACTGTCTATTCCCATAAAGAGTTACAATCCCAGAAACCCACAGGGGCAGTTCTACCCTGTCCTACAGGGTCACTATGAGTTGGAATCAACACAATGGTAGTGAGTTTATGGAGGCCTGGTGGCACTGTCAGATAAGCATTGAAGTGTTAGTCACAAGGTTGATGGTTCAAACTCACTGTTGCTCTGATGAAGAAAGATGAGGCTACAGCTCCTGTAAAGATGTACAGCCTCAGATGCCCGTCTGTGAGGTTGTTCTCGGTTGGAATTGACTCCATGACCGTGGCTTGGGTTTGCCTCTACTACTTTGGTACAGATAAGTGGAGTTTGGGGATTCCATCTGTCTCACTTCATCCACATGTCATACAATTCAAAAATTCAATCACATTGAGTTGCACAATTGTCACCAGATTCAATTCTAGAACATTTCTTCTTCTTTGTACTCATTGTTCTTCCCCCCCCCCTTAATTGTAGCAAAAATGTGCACAACAGAGGTCTGAGGGGCCAGCCCCAACCCCAACTACGTGGACAGCGCCCCTCCCCCCAGAAGAATTCACTTCAGAGGGCAGCACTGAAGCTACAGCTCAGGGAGAGGGACATGTCTGATCAGAGCACACAGGAGCAAATGAAGGGGGAGGAAGAGAGAGTGGAGCACATCCTGGCCCACCAAGCCCTGAGGACAATAACCCTGCTCAGACCAGCCAATGCCCAGAGACGACCATATGGCCAGCCCCACTGAGAGACACATCCCTCATTGACCCCTAGCTCTATGGGGGACAACACTGGAGACACAGTGTGGGAATTGCACCCCACCACACCGAGGCAAAACACTAAGGGCATGCAACAGAACAGCAAGGGGATCAGAGCAAG
>NW_022103898.1:77021851-77023878 GCF_000313985.2 Echinops telfairi | reverse complement strand
CTCTGCCACTCCGCATTCCTGCTTGCTGGGACCTGGTGGCCACCTTGAGAGTGGCCGCTGCCCCGTCGTGTTTCTGACCTTGGATCCACATGACTGCATCCACCAGCCTGCGATCTTCCTGCACTCTGCATCACTGCATGTGCTGTGTGAGTCTGAAGTGCAATTTAGGGACTAGTATTTGACTTAGGATTTGAGTTGGACTGGGCTGGGATGCCTTGATACCCACTACGGCACCAGGGCTTCTGATGTGTGTAAACACACACACACACACACACACACACACACACACACACGATTCTTTTCTTCACACACGTGATCTTAATTGGTTATGATAATCAATGTACTACTGGGCTCTAAATGCAAATGAGACATGATCCCTGCATGAACAGTTCGTGGTGTAGTGAGTGAAAAAAACGATGTGTGGCGCTGTAAGATTTGTATGAAGCGAAGGGAGTGAACAAATCCCAGCTGTCTGTGGTCTGGGGCTGAGGGACGGGGCGCCACAGAAATCACAGGTGGGCTGACCCTGGAAGGACGGGCTGGGGCTGGACAGACTCCCATAAAGGAGCCGGCACAAGCGCCAGCTCAGTTGCATGAAGAGGCCGTCCTGGACGTGGTGATGGAAAGCGGTTCGGGGATTGCACAACTCTTGTTACTGGGTTTAAACCATTGAATCGGACAACCAGTGAATTAAATGTCCACAGTTAAACAAAACAACAACAAAATAGTTAAAACAAAGAAATAAGTGGCTGAGGGAGGCAGCAGTGGGAAAGATGAGTCCCGCATGGCAGGGAGGCTGTCAAGAGGGGTGAAGCTCAGTCGTGCTCTTTACTCCCCAGCTCTGACTTCTCTCCTGAAAGAAAGGCTGAGCCATCAAATTCTCTCGGGAGGACAACGACATGATCAGAACCGTTTCAGCAAGAAACCCTGCTCGCAGCATGGAAAACGGACTGAAAAAGAGGAGAGTGGAGGGAGGAGCCTGAGAGGATTGGCTAGTGTAATAGGTTTGGTCAGAAAGGCAGAGTAGGGGATTCGTGTGGAAGTGGAGCAGGGTTGGTTAGGAGGTGGCTCAGTTGCTCATGCTACTTCAGTAGCAGCTGCCGCTGAAGCAGTGCCTGATTTCACTGCACCTATGACCACGGGGGGCGGGAACTGGGGAGAGAGGTCAAGGGTGGCATTCTCATCACTCCGCATACTTTCTTTTCTTTCACCTTGAACACTTTTAAGGCAGAATGGAACACGGATTGTTTTGTTACTGAATTAGATGGCAAAGCATTACGTTTATTATGCAATGATACGATAAGAAACTCACTGCCATCCAGTCGATGCTGACTCACAGCAACCCCCTGTGGCTTTCGGAAACTGTTGACAGGAGTGGAGAACCCTGGCTTCCTCCAGAGGGGAGGCTGGTGGTTTCCACCGCTGACCATGCAGATCTCAGCCCAGGGCTTAGCCACTGCACCACCAGGCTCCACGACACTATAGTTGTGCTAAAAAATATACACGGTAAGGCTTTCACACCAAAAGAAACAATTTAACAATTACTAAAGGTGAAAGAAGGGAGGAAAGGAGAAGCAATAGAGGTGTTGATTTGGGCAAAGGGCAGGTAATATCTAACACGAGGGGAGGTGGGGACAGAAACAGACAAGCCACTGGGAGGTCTGCTGCATGTAAAAATGACTATCTAATCTTGTAAACTGTTATCTAATTCGCAACGAAGAGTTAAAAAAATACATTATATGTATATGAGACTAAACATTCCTCATAATACTATTCCCAACTCGCAAGAAGGCAACAATTAGAAAATTTAAAAAATAATGTCTCTTCATAGAATTTCTTCACAAAAATAATCTATGAAAATGAAGCTGTAAACAAAGTTTCCAAGTGTTAGCCAAGCAAGGAAAACTCTTTGCCAGTAAGAAATTAAATTGTATTTGATATTAGGAGTCAAACATATGTGTCCAGACATGCGGGCGAATAAGCAAATGTGGTGAAGAAAGCTGAAGGTGCCCCGCTATCAAAAGATA
>NW_022103898.1:77005003-77020697 GCF_000313985.2 Echinops telfairi | reverse complement strand
TCCAGACAAAATAGTTACTTAAAATTATTAGCCTTTTCTTAAGTTGCTTCAATAGTTGACATTGGAAACATTGTTATTCAACTAAAAATCAAGGCGAATGACTTTGAATGATTTCCCTCGACTCTTGTTGGGTAGCCGCATTCATACTTCTAATACTGCCCAGTTGTCTATTTGAGAAGTGAAGGGCAAGTATGCAGGGACTGCCGACTCAGCCTGTAGCAATAGTTTGTGCAGCACAACGACAGGTGAGGATAGTTTCGTAGGAGCAGACTAACCACCGATTCAGCACAACGTAAGCTATACAGAGCAGGTGGTTATTAAACCCCTACGGAACAGAACACGGCGGAAGTCAACGAGCCCACTGCTATTCAGTCAATTCTCAAAGGCTGGGAACAGAAATCAAAGGTGCAACTATTGGCTGCCCAGGGTAGAGAAGAGTAACAAAAATCAGAGTTACATGGCAAAAACGGGGCCAGAGGACGACTGGACCACCAGAACCACGGCCCCCATGATCCTGAGACCGAAAGAGCTGGAAGGCATCCAGGTCCCACGACTGAGGACGCTCAGAGGCCCTGCAGGAGTGGGAGAAAAGTCAAGAACAAACTTCAAAATCTTACAAATTTAAAAAGACCCAGTTCAATGGTGGGACAAAGACTAGTGGAATAACTGAGACGATGATCCTCAGACACACTTCAAGTCTGGAACCCAACCCAACCCTGTCATTCAGCTTTCAGCCAAATGAAAGACTGGCCTGTAGAGTGGACAATAACCAGGGAAGAAGCACTGTATGCATCGCTTAGAACAGTGGTCCTCAACCTTCCGAATGCCGCAACCCTTTTAATACAGTTCCTCAACCATGAAATGATTTCCGTTGCTACTTCATAATTGTCATTTTGCTACTGTTAGGAATCGTGACCCCTGTGAAAGGGTCGTTCGACCCCCAGGTTGAGAACTGCTGCTTAGGATAATCAACCACAGATCCGTAGGGCAGCTGATCCAGACATAAAACTTCCGACGGCAGGAAGGGCTAGCAAACACGGATGAATAGAACTGGTCATCATAGGGAGGAAGTGGGGAAAAAATTATGGAGCTATAGGAGTTGTAGTTAATAGCATGAACCATGTGTATGCATTATTGAACGAAAACCAATTGTTTTTTATGAAAAACCAAAATCACTGTCATTGTGAACTCCAACCCATAGTGACCCTATAGGCAGAGTAGAACTGCTCTTAGGAGTTTCGAAGGCAGCAAATCCTTACGGGAGCAGAAGGCCTGTTTTCTTCTATCGAGTGACTGGTGGGTCCAAACTGCTGACTTGGTGGTTAGCACCTAACACATAACCTACACTATTCAAATCACCAGTTAAAAAGAAAAAGCTTGTGGTAGATGTTGAAAACCTGTGGCTATTCATATTATTAGTTCGTTTTGGCAGTAATAAATATCACCACACCTAGATGAGTTCACAATGTTTTACATGTACAGATCACATACTTCACATTGTGTCGCCGTTCTATGGGCACCCATTCACCATATCCATTATTCATAAGCAGATTTTGCAGGAAGTGCTAGAATCCACCATGTATTATTGATCCAGTAGTGCTAGCAATGGACTTCATTTCTCTCATGGACTTAGCCCTTGTCACTTCCAGGAATCTTAGCTGGGCATCCTGAATTGCACTACTGCATAGTAGTTTGATTGCAACTTTTGACCGTGGGGTCCTGTGGCAGTTACATCATTTGTCAACTTGAGGAAGGGGTGGAGTCTGGCCTGTCAATCAGGTCGCAGCTTGATGACCTCATCTGGAAACACCAAGGAGATAAATAGCTTGCTGGAGGCAGGACACTCCCTCCCTCCCTCCCTGGGAGACCTTCCTGCTGACAAGACGGGTGGAGCTACCCTAGTGCCCTGGAGCTGGAGGAACCACGTGGAGACCCACGCCAGCACTGAGATGCTTACACTGCCACTGGATCCACAAGACTTTCCACCTAGTGGCCTGTGATCTTGTATTTGGTGTCACTACATGTGTTTCGTGAGTCTGAAGGGGAATTTAGAGATTGGTATTGGACATATGGGTTAATACCAGACTTATGGATTTGATCTTATGGACTGGGTTGGGATGTTTTCTCAAGATACAATTGGTCTTTTATATAAAGCTCTTTCTTCTACACATGAATGTCTATGAATTTTGTTTCTCTACTCTACCCAGATGAGTACAGGTCCATATTGAAACTTTTCTGAATGTGAAAACAAGCCCCCGAGAGCCAAAGCACACTGTAAGTACATCCCACCTGAATTCAGAGACCATCTCAGGAGTAATTTGGTGGAATGAACATCAATAACTGAATACCAGACGAGCCGTGCAGTGACGCGAAGGACATCATCATGAAGAAATCAAAAGGTCATTCAAAAGGCAAAGGCAGAAAAGATGACATTGGACGTCAGAAGAAACTGGGATCAGCAAGTAATATAGACAACAGGTCATTGAGACCAAAGAATCAGAGGGCGGAGGAGGCAGAGGCAGGACCCAGGTCCAGCAAAAAGCAAGCAAGTAAGCTTTCCCACGGTGTTCACTTATATTGGGAGCAGGTGACATCCCTAGGAGAGCTCATGGAGAGTTACCATGTCTACACTGCCAAACCACTGAGAATTCTAGCTCTGCCAAGTTGGGAAAAAACCCGATCACAAGGTAGCAGATATAGAAAATGAAGTATTTCTCAGCCATAAGAAGAAATTAAGTTCTGATACAAGCTACAACATGAAAGAACCTTGAAAACATCATGCGGAGTAAAATAAATTAGACACAAAAGGGCCAATGTGTTCTAATCTCACATAGATGAAATGTCCTGAATAGGCCAATGCATCGATATAGGTTTATCAGCCGTTACCAGGGTCTTCGCCTTGTTTTTGTACTTGGTTATCCACAGATTTATCCCACACACAAGAACTTAAGGTTGATTTTTGTGGCTTCCAATCGGGGTGTGGGGGGTTGGAAAACAGAAAGGAGCACTATTGATTCGTTTAACCGTTCAGTGCAGCTCTCCCAAGAGGATAGCAGGAGAAGGGCGGGGAGGACCTGGAGATGGGCAGGTTGACGAGGCGGACCAACTTTCAATTTTATTTGTTTAATTCAGTAAAAACCACAAACAAAACACTCATCAACAGGAGGTGACCACATGACAACCCTACATCAGCTACAGGACGTGTGCTAAATGTGGTGTCTATGGGGTAGCCACAGGGGGGGAAGTGAACATGGGAGCCCCTGGTGGGGATTTGATGGAAAATCCCCACCGCTCAATGGCGTCCTAAAGCTCCCGTTTGGACCTGGGACCGACCTGCAGCAGAGAACCCAGAGGAACAGAGCCATATGGGGATCCAGGGTGCCCTCTTTACCTCACTCACTCCTCGCATTAGCTAAGGGGCGCTAATCGTCACTTGTATGGAGAGGTGGGAGGAGTAATTCTCCAGGGCGTAGGGATAAAACAGGTGCAGAGGAGTTCAGCATTGTGGCCAGCAAGTGCTGTACCTAAATGGACCGTTTCAGTCCATCAAGAGTAACCTTGGCTCCTGTGTGACCCCTTCTCAACGTCGACTTTAATTCACGCACCCCCTACAAACGGGCTTGTCTCTCCCCTGGCCTCTGGCTCTTCAGTCGTTCTCGTCCTCATCCTCAATGGGAAACCGCCTCTTCCTTCGGATTCCTGCAGCTCCCGGCTCCGGTGCTAAGGGGATGGTATGGGACAGAGAGAATGTCGCAGTATGTTTAGGGGGAAGAGGCTGGGACTTTGCCTCGAAGGCTGACTATCGGCGTGGTAGAGGGAAGAAGACAGATGAAGGTTCCACTCAGAATGCCTACCTTTGCCCGTGCCCTCTCCTTCCTGTTCTTCATCACTGTCCAGCAGCTGTCGCTTCTTGGGAGCTACCAGCAGCTGCTCCGTCCCACTAGTAGCAGCCCCTTCCTCTGGAAGAGCCACAGAAGAGGCAGAGACTGAGGGGACTGGGTCCTCACTTCCTCGAAACACCCCATCAGCCCCCTAGATGAACATGGTTGGCACAGTCAGCATCCAGGAGAGGAACAGTCGCGCCACTACCTGTGGGAGGCGCCACGCCTGCTTTCTTTTTCCGGGCTAACAGGAGGGGTCTCAGGGCCTGTGCTTGGTGCTCCTCTTCATGCCCCCCTTCCTCCTCCCCGGGGACTGCAAGTTCCACGTCTGGTTGCAAGGTTTCCTTCTCCTCCTGCTGACTCAAGGAAGCTGCCACTCTCCGGAGATGAGTGGGGCTCAGCTTGGCTGGGATTCGCCAGAAGGTTTCCTACAGGAGCCAAGAGGCGGAAACCACAGCAGAGGGGAAGGATCAGGATCCCCGTCTTCAGATTTTGGTAGCATTCGCTGACTCAACCTGACTGAGCCTACATTCGTCAAGAACCACAAGGGCCGGGAACCTCACTTACGCTCCTTTATCTACGATCCAAGTCTAGAACCAATGGCTGCCATATCAAGCGGTTCCCAGTGAATCTATTGTTGGGCAAATGAAGAAATGAATGGATGGATGCTGGGGACTGACGGTAAACGGGACAGACTCCACGGCCTAGTAAGATACAGTTGGGGACATGTCAAGGGAATGAATAAATTCCAACTGCCCACGTGTATACTTAGCGTCATGAGTTAAAGGAGAGTAGGGGATGCTCTTCCGAAGAGGAGACAGTTGAGCTGAGTCTTAAAGGCTGGGTTCATCAGAAAGGCACAAACGTGTGTGTGTGTCTGGACAACCAGGTGAGACATAAAGAGACCTGCTTGTGGAAGACTGGAAGTAGTCCAGGATGATTAGGGTGTAAAGCATGTGGCCTGGTGGTGAGACTACAAAGGCCCCTGGGCCAAACCAGCCCTGCCACCCTGCCACTCGGGACTCTGTCCTGCAAGCTGTGCTCTGAACAGGGGATTGACCTCATCGGAACTGCATTTTAGAAACATAACTCGGGCAGGCAGCGTGGAAGACAAGATGAACCCAGAAACGGACGACTAGCGGCTGCCAGTCTTGGTCAGCAATTTGTAACGAGGGAGAAGGGTTGCATTCTGGAGGCAGGAGTCACTTCCCTCATGATGCCCGTGCTAGCAATGGTAGTTGGTGAATTTACCTGCTCAGAGGAAGGGGGCCGAACCCCTAGTTTGCGTAACAGCTGCTGAAACTGTTCATTTTCCATGGCTTCCTCGTTTTCTTCAGTCAGCGGCACCAACGGAACTGGCTGGGAACAACCTGGACCGGGGTCAGTGGTTTCACGGTGAGGATGTGGAGAAGAAAGACCCCGTCTTCCATGCCGTGACCAGGTCCCCAGCCACCGCCATCCTCAGCTGCCCACTTACCATCCTCCTCCCGGTCATCTGCCGCTCGAACCAGGCAGCTCTGGAGCCACAGGATGGGAGCAGAAAGGCCTAGGAGGAGGAGGAAAAGCCGTGGGCCCCCTGCTCCCAAGGCTCTCATCTGAGTTCTCCCCCCGACCCGAAGCCTCACCTTCCTGTTGCAGGTTTTGCTTAAGGCTTTCAGTTGGGAGGACTGTGCTCCCCTGGCCTTCATCTGCTCCCCAGCCCTCCTCTTCCTCTTCTTCACTCTGTTCCCCCGACAGCTTCTCTTCTTCTTCCATCTCTTCCGGGTAAAAGTCTTCCCGAGACTCTTCTCCATTGGGCTGAAAATCATTGGAGTGGGAAATGAGAAAAGGAGGCCAGACGAGGAACTGATCTACCAAAAGAGCCTGAGACGGGGAGAATCGCTCGGACGACTTCTCAGGGGCACTTCAGTGGCCCACGTGGGCAGAGCCGGAAGGAGATCATTACCACGCTCGAGGGTGCCAACTTCTTCCGGCGTTTCTTGTACAGCTCCCGCCGCTCAGTCACCAGCCCCAGGGCCATCAGCTTCTCAACTATTCGGGCCCGGGAGCGCTTGGCTGTGATGTTCCTCATGATCTGACCCAGGACATCTAGAGGAGAGGGAACGTGTGACTCCCCAACAGCAACGGGGGAGGGATTCCGAAAGAGAATCAGGGCTCTCTAGGAAGACCTTAACTTTATTCTTCCAAATGTGACCCTATAAATACAGCAATCGGAGAGGAAAGATGGGGGTGATCCTTCCTTGAGAATAAGACAGAGGGAAGAACACGGAACGGCACGGCTCTCATCTCAGAGCAGTGGTCCTCCACCTTCCTCATGCCGTGACCCTTTCATACAGCTCCTCGGGTTGCGGTGAACCCCCAAACCTAACATTATTTCCATTGCTACTTCATCACTGTCATGTTGCGACTGTTATGAATCGGGCGACCCCTGTGAAAGGGTCCTTCGACCCCCAAGTTGGGAACCGCTGTTGTCTTAGAGGCTCACGAGCCTCCACCCGACTTACCATCCGAGCCGTGGAACTCCTCAAAGAGCCGCTGCAATTCCAGCTCCTGGTCTTCCGTCCACAGGACAATATTGGTTCCTTTCCTGATGAGCGCGAGAGGGGGCTCAGGGAGGGAACAGAGGCTTCCCCACCCCCGTTTCCTCCCAGGCACGTCCTCTACCTTTGGAAGTCCTTGACACTGTCGGCCAGCCCCAGCCGCACCAGATGGTGGATGACCTGCTTGCGGGTTCGAGGAGCAGTGGTCAGTTGGGCCAAGATGATACCCACCACATCCTGACCTGAGGCGGAGAAGGAGGTCGGCAGTCAATCGGGGCCCAGGAGCTCAGGCTGACTTTTGCTTTGGCTCCAGGCCTCCTCCTACCTTCCACGTCCTTATGGGCAAGGTACAGTTCCCGAAGCTGGGCCTCCTCCACTGGGCTCCACGCAGGAGGTCTGCGACCGGAAGACCTTCATGGAGGAAGGGGTCAGGGGAAACACAAGGCTGTTGGCCCCAAAGGAGAAAAGCAAAGGCCTGTCCTACTCAGCTCTGAAAGGAACAAGTTGCCAAGACCAGAGGGCTCATCTAAACTCAGGCGTCCTCAAACTGCAGCCCGCGGGCCACATGCGGCCCGCCGAGGACATTTATCCGGCCCACCGGGTGTTTTTGCCCCGTTTGGTTTTTTATTTCAAAATAAGATATGTGCAGTGTGCATAGGAATTTGTTCACAGTTGTTTGTTTTTTTAAAACTAGAGTCCGGCCCTCCAACGGGTCTGAGGGACAGTGAACTGGCCTGCTGTTTAAAGAGTTTGAGGACCCCTGCTCTAAAGGGTGATGCAACTAACTCCAAGAAGCGAGTTAGCAGAAGTGAAGGGCATGCGTCCTCCCTCTCCTTGCTCTCTTCCCACTTAAGAAGACAGAGGTCAAATGAAGCGATTTCCCAAGCTAGCCCTGTGAAGGTGCGTTCTGCAGGGATGGAGGGGACCCCGGGGAAGGAGAGGAGCTGAGGTACCAGGGGAAAGAGCACATAAAGGCTCTGGGCTGAGACTGTGTCCACCGTCTGCCCATCTTTCCCTGGCCTCAAGCTCACCCGCCATCCAGGGAGCCATAACCCTCGGTCATTTCTCGAACCACAGCTGTGTTCTTCCAGAACAGCAGTTCCACAAAGGCTTTCTGGTTGACTGCAGCCAGTGCAAAGAACTTGGCCAAGATGTACTTGGCAAAAGTCACCAATTCCTAGGGGAGAAGGAGGTGGTTGGAGGTGTGAGGCACAGATGCATGCATAAACTGGCCCGTTAGGCATTCCTTCTACCTCTGCTCCAGCTCCCTCGTAACCCTCTCCAGCATCCTGCCCCATGCAGCTCCCTCAACCATTTCCTCCCAGGTTTCTCTCTCCCAGGCCCTGACACCCCTCACCATCCCGTATCTCCCTGAAGACTGCCTCTGATCCCAGAGCTCCCATACTCTTTCAGACCACCACTCCGTGGGAGTCGCTCACTTTGTAGGCCCCAGCGGCAGGGTCGCTGAGCAGACGATTGAAGAGGCAGAAGAGGGACAGCTGGAAAAGGAGGGCTTCCATTCTGAGGTCGTGGGCCAGGCGGTGCAGCATCTTGACAGCGCAGTGGTTCGTGTGGGCACTGTTCTGCTTGTAGCTCCGCAGCAGCAGCACGTAGGCTCGGACCACGGTCGAGCAAGCGAAGCTGCACCAGGACAGGGCGGGAGAGGGCGTCAGCCTAAGGACAGGGCTCACCCTCATGGCTCCAGCCTCCACCCCCGGACCAACTCGGTCCTCTTGGCCCGCACCGTCTCAGGTAGTCCAGAAAATTAAATTCTTTCTCCGACACCTGGACCACTTGCAACTCTTCCTCCTCCTCTTCTTCCTCCTCTTCCTCCTCCACCCCGTGTTCCTCTGGCCCCTGCTGCCCTATAGGAAAAGTGAGTGGGGGACTGGGTCACTCACATGCTAGAAGGGAGCTGGCTGGTCCCGGCTGGGAAGGGAATGGAAACTCACGGGGAAGAGGCGCAGAGAGGATCTGCTTCAGCAGCTGGGCCTCTTCCTCTGGGGAAATGTCTTCAGAGCCAAACACATCGCCTTCTGGCCACACCTCCCTGGGGTGCGGAGAGACACAAGATTTTAAACCGAGAGAAGCTGAGGGACAGTTGGACCTGGGAGAAGTGATTCAGACTTATTTCATTTATTAGCCAGAAAGAGAATGCAGGGTTACCTCAAAGATTAAACAAAAGAACTCTAGGGGCAGGCTCTCACAGAGGGGGCACCCAGGGGTGGTGGTGGTGGTGAGGCATTCAGGGTGCGGGATGCACTGATAAAACACATAACTTTCCTCTAGCTCTTTAATATTTCCTCTGCTCTAACTATTAAGGCATAGGGTTCACTCCATCAATACTGTCAGACCTGTGTATGGTCACGTGTACAATTAAGATCATGTACCAATCATATGTATATTAAGATATAAACAACAGAATCATAATGATTATATATAACAACAACAAGGGTTCTGGGGAAGGAGGGGATAAAGGGGAGCTGATATCAAAGCGCTCAAGGAGAAATTCGATGCTTTGAAACTGATTGTAGTAGCAATTGTATGAGTATGCATGATCTATTTGAGTTCTGGAATGTGGGGATGTTTTTTAGTGAACTCAATTTTCGTAACAAAAAACAAGAATTATGGACTGCGACGATATCTGCAACATACATGCAACAAAACATTCTCCAATTAAAAAAAAACACTCTAGGAGAAACTAAAACAAATCTCCTAAGCCACCTTCCAATGGAAATCATAGAAGAACAAAAGACACACAATCTACTTAATTTATGCAAATGTGCATAGTCACATAATGGTATTTCACAGCCATTAACAATTATAGGAACGTATCTGAGCAAAAATGGTGCTCACAATGTATTGATAAGTGAAGAAAAGAAAGATACTAATCAGCACGTGCAGCATTTCTTCTTTGTAAAAGAGGGCATGGGTACAGTCAGTCTACAGACCACAGAGTGGGGGAGAAACATTCAGGAAGGTTACTCATCAAAGGTTAATAACGGTTATCTCTGACGAGTATGGTTAGTTTATTTTTATTTTTTTTCCTAGTTAACTGTGCTTTCTGGTCAGTCTCAAAACAGCCACCACCATCAACCCCCCAGGACCTACTGCTCAGTCTTGAGCCCCGAGATTCTGACGGGCGCCTCTCTTTTGAAGCCTGAGAGCCTCCTGTGGCCCTGAAGCCCAGGAGCTGGGAGGCCAGTTCTTACCGAGCAGACCTCAGGAGGCGCAGAGCCTGCGGCACCCGGCCAGCCAGGAGGCAGTCTTGGATCCGCACCATGGCTTCTGCCCGCTGCTCCTCCACAGGCACCTCCGAGGCAGCGTCAAAGGGAACCACAGAGTCCACACTGAGCTCCGGGGCCTGGAGGAAGACAAGGCTTCGGGAGCTGAGAGGAGGGAAACCAGGATGGTCTACCCAGGGCACCCGCTCAGGAAAGACAGGACTTCTGCGACCACCTACCTGGGGGCAGCACTGTAGCTGTTCAGCCAGGGCTGGCCACATAGCCTCCAGCTCCTCTGGGCTGAGAGGGCCACTGCCAGAAGCAGCAGGCTGGTCCAACACCTTCTTCTTCTTCTTCTTTCTCTTCTTTCGTTTGTTCTAGAGGGAAGAGAACCGTGTGAGAACACAGGGTGGCACGGAGGCCTTTCTCCCGATGGGAAAATTAACTAACCGGACAGATCGATAAACAAGTAATGGGGTGACAGTGAGGGAGGATGAGAGCTACAAGACGGTGAGCATGAAATGTGGGACTGGAACACAGGAACAGCACCTGGCCCAGTTCAGAGAATCCCTAAAGGTGGGGACACCATAAGCAGAAGCCTGTGGAGGAAGCTGAGGAGCTAGGAGGATCATATAGAAGAAGTTCTACATGAAAAGGCTTTGAAATATGGGAAGCACTACATGAATAGAAACGCTAATTCTTTTTCTCTCTTAAAAAGCAAGAAAATAGAGTCAATACTCAAATCCTACCTCCCCACAAGTCACAGTCTCTGGCATGGGACCTCAAAAGGCCTATAAGATGGCCCGGGACCTGAGGTTCATAGTACAGAGGACTCATGCTCCATTCAAGGAAGTGACCACCAGACACTGGAGATGGAGGGGGCAAGCTCTGAAGTCCAAGAAGATCTGGATCTGAGGCCTGATTCTGGACACTTACATGCAACATGTTAAACAAAATGGCAGAACAGCTCGATGCAAATCCCCTTAGGTGGTTGTGAGAATTGCATAAAAGCCACAGCGTCTGAGATCGCATGCACCCGGGAGCACCTAACGTGAGTGGGGAGCCGCCCAGGTGGTGCCAACAAAAGGGGGGTTGAAGGAGGGAGATGAGGAGGTCCACCTCCAGAAACCCGAGGGGCAGCTCTGCCCTGCCCTGCAGGGTTGCCAGGAGTCCGATGGACTCGCAGCCAGAAGAGCTTTTCTTTTGTGTTTTGCCGCTTCTGATCATACCCCAGAACTTGGAGTGTAAACATCCCGTTTAACAAAGCTGCACCGGCACCACTTTCAAGTTCAGTTCTAACAGGATTTTAAGCGGCAACAACTGAAATGATAGGAAGCTTCTGGTGCAAAACTCACGCCATCCCCCCCAAACAAAGTCCTTTATTCAGAGAACCAGGAGCCCTGGGGTGTGGTGGCTCCCTGCCGGGCTGACAGCCTCAAGGTCAGCAGTTTGAAACCACCAGCTGCTCCTCGGGAGAAAGGTGAGGCTTTCTATTCCCAGGAAGACTTCAGAGTCTCGGAAACCCACAGGGGCAGAGTTGCCGAGTCAGGTGGTAAGTGGGAGTGAATCAGAGCCAGATTATCATTCCGGTTTTAGGGAGCTGGGGGACGAACAAGAGCAGCAGCTTGACTTTTTCTACCAGTGACTCCCACAGGACGAGGTCCCAGAGCGCCTGCCTTTGCGGCTCTTACCATCTCAGGACAGTGCTGCGGGCACAGCTAGGAAACCCTACAGCAAAATTAAATTCCGAGATCAGTTCTCAGGGCCTGTGTGCCGAGGTACATGATCGGTATTCAATTAATGTTTGCTGCGTGGACTTCAGTTACTTACGGCAAATCTATATCGAGTCCCTACGAGCTAGAATCGCTCACTGGCAATAGTAGCAGCAAATGGGGTAGCACTACCACAACAAGGAACGAGGACAGTGGTGACACAAACCAACCGTTGGTCTTTCGGGTTCAGAGCGGTTCTAATGGACACGACTGAGCTGCAGGAAATGTGAGATGAAAGAGCGCCCCCCATGCTCCTCTGCGGTCCTCCAGGTCTTCGCACACCCTGGGGCTGCCCACTACCTGCACCACCAGGTTCCCTCTGTTCTGACAGAACCGCTCCAGCATCTTGAGGAAAAGATGGGTTGTTTCCACCAGGTCACGAAGGAAGGAGCGGGGCTGGCACCTCTCATCGAATTTTCGGAAGAGCGCTAGGAAGAGTTCTCGGTACTCCATCACATAGAAGATGTTGTCTAGGAAGAGGGAAGAGCGAGGCATGAGAGGGCTGGTCTGCAGAGCTCAGGAGCAAGAGGTGGACGGGGCTGGGAAGAGAGCTTCTGGCCGGGGGCGGGGGGACCAGACCAGGGCCTCACTCTTGATGACGCGGCTGCTCTCCCTCACGGCCTCGTCCGGGGACATATCCATTACGTTCACTGTGGCCAGCAGCTCCTGATAGGCCTTCAGAGCCAAGTGCATCCTGCGAGGCCAGGACAAAGGATGATCTGGAGACTCACTCAAGGCTCCGGCTCATCAACGCAGCACCCCCTGCATGAAAAACCTACTCCTCCCCAAAACAGTCCCGGTCTCCCAGGCTGAACAAGGGGGGGATGGGATGGGGACATCACCCAGGGCTCAGGCAGCCAGAGTCTGGCCAAGAATGCCCACGCTGATTTCAGCGCCCACCCGCCTCACCGGCGTGCCCAGGACGCGGCCTCCTTGCGGTCGGTCAGCATCATCTCATAGTAGTTGGTCAGGTTCTGCTCAATGAAGTGGAAGGTCCGGACGCTGAGGGTCTCGGAAATCAGGCCTGGCTGGAAGGCGGCGGCTCGGTTGAAGGCCATGAAGAAAGCCAACGCCCACATGTAGTAGGTCTCGTCGTGCTGCTGGGCCTTCTCCCGAAGCAGGTGATCCTGATGCCCAGAGAACACAGGCCGGCTCGGACCTCAGGGCTTTCCACGTCCTCCCGTCCCGGGACGGCAGCGGGCACCCTGCACACCCTGGGACAGGGCTCTGGGAGCCACAAGTTCCAACACCTCTCTTGAGTCTCTCCACATTCTTTCCCCTTCTTTGGGGCCAATTTCTCCAGAGCCTCTTTTGTCACCAAGACCTCCCTGCTGACATCTTTCCCTAACGCTTCGCAGGAGCCTCTAAACCAGCGGTTCTCGACCTTCCTTCTGCATGCCGCGACCCTTTCAAACAGTTCCTCATGTTGTGGGGACCCTCCCAACCATAACACAATTTTCATCGCTATTTCATCACTGTCGTTTTGCTGTTATGAGTTGTCCTGTAAATATCTGATATGCAGGATGTGTTAGGCAACCCCTGTGAAAGGGTCGTTCGACACCCAAAGGGGTCATGACCCACAGGTTGAGAACCGCTACTCTAAACCCTTCCCACCTCCTGGTCCACACACCTGCCTGGGTCGGCCTCACACCACGGGCTCCTCCCCAAGTTGCTCTGCTTATCCACACCTGCTCCCCCAGCCCCTCTCCCCTCTCCTCTCTCCTCCCCAGTTCTAGCCGTCCAAGGTCCTCACCTTCACCGCCCCCATGAGCCGGTTGTAACAGTTCTCCAAGAACTCGGAGCAGAAGTCTCTGAGGAAGAGTCGCACGTTGAGGGCCGAGCGGCGCTGAGTGGACAGCTCCCGGGCAGCCTGGCGCCGTTTAGGGACCCTTCGCCGCTGCTTCCCCAAATCGGAACTGTAGTTTTGGAGCTGGGGATGTAGGGTGCGGGGCTAGAATTAATCCTGGCCAGCGCTCTCCCCTCTCCCCAGATTCCTGGGGCTACAATTCTCTCACAAGAAACTCTTAGTAGGTTCTCTCCCTTTGTTTGGGTCTACGTAAAGACAGAAGTGAGGACAATATGGCTTATGCCCACGGCCCTTTCCCTTTTACCGTCTCCAGCTCTCTAGGCCCAAGTACCTAGAAGCTCTACCTTCAGAGAAACGTTCCCTTCTGCGGTCTGGTCCTTCAGCCCCACGGCATTCCTGCCCCAGACGTGAGCATACTCACATTGTGAAGACCTTTGTGAAAGATGACGTCCCTCTCCCCAATGGATTTCAGACCCTGGACAATGTAGGAACCCCCAAATCGAGAATGCCTACAGGAGAAAAACAAAAACCTTCGGGGTGAGTCCTCAATTCATTGGAAGCTTTATCCCTGTTCTCAAATTTCCTCAGCACATCCGCGTGCAGTACAATTGTCCGGCCACACGGGCTTCGACTGGCCCAGGGCCGTCAGCACGGCCCAGCCCAGGAGAGGGAGCGTGGGGAGAGACCCACCTGTTGCTTCGCTGGAAGGCTCGGGTCTTCTTTTCCGCTACCTCTCGCTGGCGCAGCACCTCCAGCTCGGCCACATCTGTGCTCCTCTCCTGAGCCAGGCGTCCCTGCCCTACTCCTGCCAGCTGCTCGGGGTTCTAGATTTGCAGAAAGGAGGGGAGAGTCAAAAGGATGATCACTCTTCATTGTCGGTCTTCTACTACAGACAGAAGAGTGAGGACCACTAAACTGACGGGAATTCATGTTCTGGGGCGGCTGACAGACCCACGGGGACCGCAGATAACGTAGCGGTTATTTCGAGAACAATTAATTCTGGCAACAGAACGGGAAAGGACCTGGGTAGAGAGGACTGGGGCAACAGTCCAGGGTCTCACCTGGTCACGGAACATAAGTGAGATGATCTCTAACACATGCAAGCTCCACTGTTGTTCAGCCGGTGTGCTGGCCAGGAAAAGAAGCAGGTCGTCCAGGCCACTGAGGTGCATTGCCCAGAGAAGCTGGTCATGAACGCTGGCGTCGTCATCGATACTCTGAGCAGTGAGTGGGGAGGGGATTAGGGAGGGCCATTCGGTTCTACTGCCCTGCCCTGATGCTCTCCACTCATTCCAATAACCCCGCTTCTTTGCCCCATCTCATTGGAAGACAGAGAAGCCTAAAATGGGCCCCGAAACCCAACCAGGACCGAACTCAGCCTACCCAACGCTCTTACTTTATCCTGATCGGGGTCGGCGGGGACATGCAGAATATTTCGGACCAGCAGCAGGATCCGCTCAATCAGCAGGTTGTCCTCTTCCTGCCGCTCTTCCCAGCCCTGGTCCGAAGAAGGAGAGTGAGACGCAGGCCCCACACGGCACGCAGGGGCACCCCCTCTGGCTGGAGGGCGGGGGCGTGCACGAGCACTGGGATCCAGAAGCAAGAGGAGGGAACGTTCAAGCAACCCCGATGCAGACAGAGCGAGGGAGGGGACAACTGTATTCCCAAAGGCTAGAATCACATCTCCAGGCATGACCCCTTCTTCTCATGCCTAGGCTGGAGCGCTACCGAGGCAAGCGAGCTATAAGGTGTTAACTGGCCCACGGGATCATGTCAGTTGGAGGCATGCTTACCAGCTGCAGCAGCTCGTACAAGGTTTCACTGATAACGCCAAAAACTTTCTCACTGGCAAAGGCCTGCGGAATGGGAGAAGGGGCCTTAAATACCACCCCTCGCTCCTGCCTTACTACCCTTCTACCTTACTGCCTTACTACCCGAGAACTCTGCCCCAGGGAGCCAGCAGGAAAGCCACACCTCTTTGTAGGCCTGCAGGTAGGACAGCACTTGCAAAAAATGGTGCCGGAAGCTGGGCTCCTTGGGAAGGCTGCCGAAGCAGAGCAAGGCTGGCTGGGTCAGGTTCACCATCAGCCTGTGGGGACAATGGTGGTGCGAGACGTCGTAGAACCTCCTCCCCAAGCACCCACACCAACACCCAGCGGCTTGAAGACAAAAGCCTGGGGACTCAACCTGACGGCAGCATCGAAGAGAGGCTTGTCCTGGCGGTGTTGGGTGAGGATGGGCAGGAGGTCACTCTGCAGGATCTGGGCTGCCCCCAGCTGCTGCCGTATGTCTCGGGTCTCGTCCTCATGCCTCAAGTACCGAATCAAATCCTTCACACACTCTGCAGGGGCAGGACAGGACAAAGGCATGGAACTCTGCAAGCAGCTCCACCCCGGCCCAGGAGTTTGTCATAGGAATGGCTTGAGAAATTCAACAGAGCACCTTAACTGGACCTTAAAAACAAAACAAA
>NW_022103898.1:77001951-77003500 GCF_000313985.2 Echinops telfairi | reverse complement strand
CCCCAAACCTCTTCCAGGGCATAGAAAAAGCCTGAAACTCCCAAACTCTTTCTTAAAAAAAAGTCCCAGCAAATCATCAAATCTGTGCTTTCTTCTTTTTTTAAAATGTGCTTTCAACACACGCTTCATCTGTAAAGCAAAAACCAGAGGTGGTTCACAGCATCATTCTGACTCCCAAAAGGAGAATGTGGGGAAGAAGAATAGGAAATGAGGAAGGCCCAGTCCTGGCAGGTGTAGAAGAGGTTATGTAAGAGAGCTAGGATTTCAGTTCTAATCCCCTGCGGCTTTCACAAACACCAGGCTGCAGAGCAACAGGCAAAATAAGAGGGGAAAATGGGTCAGACGGCCATTGTAAAGCTGCCAGGTGGGGGCCCCATTCTTCCCAGGCAGTTACTGATGATTTGCTGTTTACAGATTGCACAAGTGTGATGAAAGGGCTCAAGCAGAAAGAAAATGTTTTGAAAATGATGATGGCAACATATGTACAAATGTGTTTGATACAACTGATGTGTGAATTGTTACAAGAGCTGTAGAATCCCCCCATAAAATGACTTATTAATGAAAAAACAAAGAATTAGTATGGTGAGGCTCCAACCCCGAAGCACACCTTCCTAGATTTTAAAGCATACTGTATTCCCTTGTTGTTTGTTTGCACAACTGCCTTTGATCTATGGAGAGGTTCCACATGAGAACAGCAAAGCATTCTAGAATCCCCATTCTCCTTGAGGCTCCCCAGAGCTTGTTCCATCACAGGGATGGATACCCTTTACTAAACCCCCCGTACTCTTAACCTTCAAGAGTCAGCTTCCTAGAGAATGCAGACAGACAGGAATGGCTACCCTACCTCCTTACACGGTCCCTCTGAGAATCCAAGGACACCTCCCGCTGCCCTATAAAAGCATTCTGTAAACTGAAGGATAGATAATACAAGCATACAGTTCACCAGGGGTCCCCACACGCCAGGGTTCCACGAACCAGAGTATGTCCCTCAAGACTGGAGGGACCAACAAAAGGTTGCAACTTCCTATTTTTTTTCTGGCCAGGATATTAAAATGAGAACAAAACACACTAACATTTATTAGCACCGTTGTTTCATAAAAATGTTTTAACACCAAAAAAGTCTCTATGCAATCTCAGGATAAAGGCCTATCGTTTAATTGGGGTCCATAAACTACGCTTGTTGCTCCACTCAATAAGGAATGAAGACAGACAGACTGACCATCCTCAGGCTGGCACACAGGAAGCCCCGTGTGATAAAAGTCAATGACTAAACCAACGGACGGGAAACTCCCTGAGGTTATGGCTTCACTGGGTGCTGGTCAACGCAGCACCCCCCCCAACCCCCGTGCCTAGAACAGGGCTTGGAATATAGTAAGCATGCAATAAATAACTTGCTGGATGAACGAACACATCATTCTACGTCAGACCCTTTGACCGAGTGAGCCTATTTTGGAAAACAGAAAATCCAAGAAAGTTAACTGGGAGAAGGACAAAAGGAGGGAAGGAGGGAGGGGTAGGAGGAGAGAACACTACTTAACAAAAGCAATAC
>NW_022103898.1:76993988-76999843 GCF_000313985.2 Echinops telfairi | reverse complement strand
GGTCTTTCACAAGAACCGTGTTCCCCTTTTGGTAAATAGCAACATTCTCTGGTCTCACTGCTGAGATTTGTCTTCAATCTCACAGTAGATACAGTTAAAAAAAAGCTGCTGCTGTATTTAAAAAATTTTTTAAATACTCATTTTTAAAATGGTACTATTCAGTCCAAACATTTTTAAAAGACAGTTCTTGCTATATTCCTGGATTTTCCCTCCCACTCCCCTTCTCTAGCCCAAAGGTCTCCTTTCCTAGTTACTGTCTTCTCTGAAATAGATGGGCTGGCAACGTTAATGCTTCTCATTGCTCTAGCTCTATTAAAATGCAGAAGTCTCTTTTCTTCTCTAAAGCCCGGAGTACGAACTTTGGTCTCTTTCCCCAGACCCTTCACCCCAAGGTCATTTTCATCTCCCACAGCAAATGAGTTTTCAAACAGTCCAAATTCTTGCTTAAACATCAAAGCTTAACCCTGATGCCCATGCACGAGAGAATGTGGTCTCACTATAGCTACCTCCACCAAATCCTTCCCTCTCCCACAAAGACAAGTGAAAGGAGAAACCACACACCCTATTTCCACACATTGGGAAAGAACAGATATACGGGAAGTATTGCCGCAGCATCGTAGAAACCTTTATTAAACAATACCAAAATGTGAAGCTACTAAATAAGAGGGGGAGAAGCTACTGTGTATGGACATATCCTCCATCTAGGTCCAGATAATTCTGGAAGTGGTATTTTCATCTAACTGTTCCTTGAAGGCCCCAGTTTGCTTCACATGTTACTTGCATGCTGCTGTGGTGTGGGAGCTAAGCCACAGACACCTCAAATATCAGTAGGGACACCTGTAGTGGGTAGGTTTTAGCAGAAGGCTAGGACGAAAGAGGTGGAAGTCTAATTCTGAAAAAAAAAAACAACAAAAAAAAACAACACCGCCTCACGAAACCCTAATGAACAGCAGTGGACCACTGCAGATAGCCTCGCCTTTCTCTCCAGAAGCGGCCAGCTGGTTCGAACCACAGACCTCAATGAGTAGCCCCCTATGCCTATGCCGAAGAGGTCCACTGGTGAAAAACAAGGCTCCGGGAATTGATGAAATGACCATGGAAAGGCTTCAACAAACGGAGGCCGCACTGGCGGTGCCCACTAGCCGTCAAGGCTAGTCATTTGGACGACACCTGGCCAGCCGAGAAGAGGTCCCTATTTGTGCCACTCAAAAGGGTGATCCAAATGAATGCGGAGATGATCAAACAGTATCATTAATTTTATACACAAGGAAAATTTTGCTGAAGATAATTCAAAACCAGCTGCAGCAGTACTTCAACAGGGAGAGGCCAGAAAATCAAGCAGGCAGGATTCAGAAAAGGATAGGAAACAAATCATTGCTGATGTGAAAGATGGGAATACCAGAAAGATGTTTACTTGTGTTTTATTGACTATGCAAAGGTATTCCACTGTGTGGATCATAACGAACTATGGATAATATGAAGAAGAGGAACTTCAGAACATTTCACTGAATCCCATGCAGAACCTGTACGTAGACCAAGAGGTAGTTGTTTGAACAGAACAAAGGGATATGGCATGGTTTAAAGTCAGGAAATGTTGTATCCTTTCATCAAACTTATTCCATCTGCATCCTAAGCGTGTAATCTGGGAAGAATGTGATGGTTAGGGAGTATGTCAACTAGATATTCTTCGCTGGGGTGGAGTCAAAACCTGCAGCCTGATGGCATCTCCTTGATATCACGTCTTTTATATAAGAGCAAGAGGAACAGAGATGATCTCTTTGCCACTTCGCCTTCCTCCTCACTAGGGCTCTGTGTCTACCTTCAGAGGCGGTCCCACATGGGCCCATCACACGTGAGAGCCATGGGCGCACTGCCACGCTTCCACTAACCTTGGATCTACGAGACTGCACCAACAGGCGTGTGATCTCCCTGCTGTTGGCCTGCAGCTCCAGAGTCTGAAGAGGGTCCAGCTAGCAATGGATCTGCGGACTTGAGTTGGGCAGGGCTGGATTGCCTTCTTCACTGAAAGTGGCTTTTTGACTTAAAGTTCTTTCTTGTACATAGATGAATGTCACTGATTTGTTTCTCTGGACAACCTGGCCTCACAATGCAACGACACGGAGAATGAGGTGTCACTGTTGGAGAATGGCTCATTAATAACTTGTGATAGGCAGATGGCACAATTTTGCTTGCTGAAAGGTAAGAGGGCTGGAAACATTGAGGAAGACAAAGACTACAGCCGTGAGGACGAATGACAACTCAATACAAAGAAAACAAAAATCTTCACGAGTGGACCAACAGACAACAGCATGACAAAAAGAGCAAAGATGGACCTTATCAAGAATTTCAAAACAAAAGTTTTTTTCATTTGACGAGATTCCACAGTCAACGCCATAGAAGCAAGTCGAGAAATCAGACATGTCGCATGATGCAAAACTGCTGATGCACAAGATCTCGCGAAAGTGTTGAAGAGCAAGAATGTCATTTTAGGGTGAAGGTGTGCCAGCCCAAAGCCCAGGACTTTTCAATCACCTCATACGCACGTGACGGTTGAACAATGAATAGTGAAGAGTACGGAAGAACTGATGCATCTGAATCACTGTGTTGGTGAAGAATACTGAAAGTCCCACTGCTTGCCCCAGTAACTCTGTCTTGAAGAAGTGCAGCCAGAATGTTCCTTAGAAGCAAGGATGGTGAGACTTGGCCCTACATACTTTGGATATAGTATCAGTCCCTGGAAAAGGGCACCTTGGTAGAAGGTCAGTAGAAAAGAAGAGGACTTCCAACAGACGGAGTGACACAGTGGCTGCAGCAGTGGACTCAGAGCAACACTGTGACGATGGTGTAGAACGGGCAGTGTCTTGCCCTACTGTACGCGGGGTCTTTATGTGTCAGAACTAACCGGATGGCACCTAACAACAGCATAGCAATTTCACAAGTTCACGGTTGTCGAATCTACTAGTTTTAAAGTCATACAACATTATTTTCATTTCATTTTTCTAGCAATTATATTTTACAAGTGATTTTGCAAGACTATTGCCCTGCAATGATGTTCAGAGCTTCACACATTTACTCATCCTTTTAAGCCCTGGTGGCCCTGCCAGAAAAGTACTGTTCACAAGTTCAAATCAACCAATTGCTCCATTGGAGTAAGATGAGGCTATCTGGTCCCTTAAAGATTTATAGCCTGCAGCTCATTTTATTTGACCGTGCATATAACGTTTAGAGGACTCCAACTGGGGTATTGCTCAGTGTTGCCATTCTCCTTGCTATAAGAGAGCCATGTCAGAAGCAGGAAAGGAGAAAATTTCGGGACCATCAAGAAAGAATAGCCATTAATAGAGCACATGTGAGGTCCTGTATGTGCTGATGGCGGCACCAGAAATATCAGGGGCTACAGTACTGAGAGCAAAGAAAGACACTGACACTGTGAGGCAGAGCAGTGGGGAGGTTTCTGAGCCCACAGATAAAGGCAGAAGCCAGACTACAATATTGCTATGAGGACCAGAGAGAAGCATTTGGCTGCTGGGGATCAAAGACTGTATGGATGTTTTCTGTTAACTTCCCTAATAAGTTGTTATAATTGCAATCATAATAATAATAAAGATATGTAGCCTGGGAAACCCTATGCAGGGTCACTATAAGTCAAAATTATGAGCTAGATGGGAGTGGGCTAGTCTATGCTTCAGGACCCCCGGTGGTGGCACTGTCAGAAGCAGGCCCTCTACCCGCATACAGGTGTGGTCTTGGAACCCCAGCAGCTCTCCGCAGCCCTCGAGGGTTGCTGTGGGTGACCATCAACTCAGGGCAGTGTGTGTGTGTGTTTTGACGGTGCAGTCGGCTAAGCATTGAGTTGTTCACCACAAGGTCGGTGATTCGAACCCACTAGCAGCTCCTCAGCCCTATAGAGGGTGGTGAAAGAGGATATTTCTTTTTAATCTAAGAAAACTTAAACTGAGGTAACGGGAGGGGGCTCGCAGGAAAGGGACTTTGCTGAGGGGCGGACGGTCCAGGGAACAGAACCCAGGCACAGGCCATGCTCTCCTGGGACGAAGGGAGGAGGGGGAAGGAAGTAATCCATCCCGGCTCTGGCCGACGCACCCTTTCCCCGGGGTCCGCGCTGCACGCGGGAAATCCCAGGGGCGCTCCCGTTCGGCTTCAGGGGCTCAGAGCCCCTCGCCATCGGCGCCCGGCCCCGGGGGAGCAGGCAGCGCGGTGCAACCCCGGCCCCGGAGCCCCGAGGGGAAGGTAAGCCCCGTCTAACGGAGGGTGCTGCCTTCACACCGGAGCCCCGGCAGCGCCGCAAGGACCCCGACCCCGCCGACCCGCATACTCACCGGGTCCCGCGGGCTCCCAGGCGCCCGGCGTCCGCCTGCAGCCCCGCCTGCCCGGCCGACTTTCCCGCCACCGCCGGCGTGGGCGGGGCGAGCTCGGCGGTCCACGGGACCTCGGGGCGGGGGGCGGGGAGCGGCCCAAGGACGGCGAAAGGAAGCCCGTGCACCGACCGTGTGCTTTGTTGCGGGGAACCCTGCTTTGAGCGACAGCACCAAGCGCTGTGGGAGCTCTGCGAGCTTAAAACTGCAGGAGCTGGGGTCGTTTCCAGTGGCTTGTAAGCACCCTCCCCCTTTAGTCCAGTGGACTCGTCCAAAGTCGACCCGGCCGGAAAGGGAGGCTTGATCACGGGGCGCGCAGAGACGCGGAGGGCCGTCTTTGCAGGGGACGTGTCGAGCTAGTAAAGGAAGCCTGGTGGCGCGTGGGGTCAAGCTCGGCAGGGGGGCCCGACAGGGGCTTCCTGGGGGGCTCTGCTCCCCAGATTGCGTTTTCTGCTCCGCAGGCTCAGCGCGGGCAGCCCTGGGGCGGCACTGCTTATGCACTGGGCGGCTCCCGGCTTCCAAACCACCAGCCGCTGGGGGGGTTGGTGAGCCGAGAGAGTTACCTGTTGGGTGACCCGCAGGGGCAGTTCCGCCCCGCCGTCACTTAGTCCACCCTCGCAGGGTCCCTGTGAGCCGACATCGACGCCGGCGCATGGGTCTCCCGACTCAGCGGTGGACCGGTCTTCCCATAGAGGCCTGTCCTTGCTGTGAATTCTCTGTGCAGAGGACAGCTGTTCGCAGCCGCCCATACGTCCAGCCAGAGCTGGTGGTGCCAGTAGTTAAAGTGTTGGACCGTAACAGACATTGGAAGGAGGGTCAAGTCCACGCAGAAAACCCTCACGGCCATCCCCTGTGGTTTCCAAGACTGTAACTGTTCATGGGAATTGAAGCCCAGTCTTTCTCCCTCGGAGCCGCTGGTGGGTTTGAACTGCTGACCATGCAGACCCCAGCCCAACCACTACTCCGCCAGGGCTCCATAGTCCACCAAGAGGCAGCCCCCAAGAAAGGTCTGATGTATCCCCTTACAGAAGGGTTGTGGGGAGGAGACTAGTCAGGGTGCAGGGTAGCAACGATGAAAGATACAACTTTCCTCTATTTCTTAAATGTTTCCTCCCCCCACCCGCACTATCATGATCCCAATTCTACCTTACAAATCCGGCTAGGCAAGAGCATGTACACTGGTACAGATAGGGAACCCAGGATAGATGAACCCCTCAGGACCAGTGGTGAGAGTGGCAATACCAGGAGGGTGGAGGGAAGATGGGGTAGAAAGGGGGAAACGATTACAAGGATCTACATATAACCCCCTCCCTGGGGGATGGACAACAGACAAGTGGGTGAAGGGAGACGTCAGTCAGTGTAAGACATAAAATAATAATAATTTTTAAAATCATTTTATTATTAGGGGCTCATACAACTCTTATCACAATCCATACACACATCAATTGTGTAAAGCACATTTGTACATTCATTGCCCTCATC
>NW_022103898.1:76980464-76991920 GCF_000313985.2 Echinops telfairi | reverse complement strand
ATCGGTGAAAACAAATGGGTGCATAAGCAAATATGGCGAAGAAAGATGATAATGCCCGGCTATCAAAAGATATACCATTTGTGCTCTTAAAGGCTGGAAGGTAAACAAGTGGCCATGTAGCTGAGAAGCAACAAAGCCCACATGGAGGAAGCACACCAGCCTGCGTGACCATGAGGATTTGAAGGGATCAGGTACCAGGGATCAAAGAACAAAAATTCATATCACTATAAATGAGGGGGAGTGCAGAGTGGAGACTCAAAGCCCATCTGTAGGTAACAGGACACCCACCCCCTTACAGAAGGGTCCCAGGGAATTAGATGAGCCAGTCAGCGTGTAGGGTAGCAACAATGAAACATACAACTTTCCTCTAATTCTTAAATGGTTGCTCTCACTGTCATGATCCCAATTCTACCTTACAAATCTGGCTAAACCAGAGGATGTACACTGGTACAGATAGGAACTGGAAACACAGGGAATCCAGGACAGATGATCCCTTCAGGACCAGTGGTGAGAATGGCGATACCAGAGAGTGGAGGGAAGGTGGAGTAGAAAGGGGGAACCAATTATAAGGATCTACATATAACCTCCTCTCTGGAGGATGGACAACAGAAAAGTGGGTGAAGGGAGACATCAGACAGTGTAAGACATGACAAAATAATAATTTATAAATTATCAAGGGTTCATGAGGGAGTGGGGAGGGGAAAAATGAGTTGATACCAAGGACTTAGGTAGAGAGCATGTGTTTTGAGAATAAGGGTAGCAAATGTACAGATGTGCTTGACACAATTGATGTATGTATATGGATTGTGATAAGAGTTGTATGAGCCCCCCAAAAAATGATTTTAAAAAACCCCTGAGGGTCAAAGCCTCTCTTCCTAGGTATAACCCCACCCCAAACACACACACAAGAACTTTGCTCCAGGTATCAGATTGTCCTGTTTGGACCTCCTGGGGTTTAAGTATATTCTACCAGGAAGCCAGTCTGGGGAATGTCAGGCAGAATTGTGAAGTTGCTTAATTTTCCTAGATTCTAAGCTCAAAAAAAACAAAGTGCACTGTCATGGAGTTGGTTTTGACTCACAGTTATGGGGCCCCATAGAGTTCTTCAGGTTGTAAATCTTTGCCAAAAGAAACAGGCTGCTACATCTTGCTTCCATGAATTGGCTTGTGGGTTGGTGTGAGAAGCAGAAGGATTTCTCCCAAGTTGTCTCCCCCAAATATATGCCAAACTTAGCTGCTTGCGAATGGCTATATACTTGGAGGTCATCAGAAGTACATCAGGGACTATTCTCCCTAAGGGTTATCAGCCATCTAGAGCAAGCAGTCACATCCTGTTTATCCCACAACAAGTAGTGCCCACTCCCTTCTGATAAGGATAGTAGTTGTCTGTTTCCTGGGGAGACCCCAAAGAGGTCAAGCCCGCCCAAGGGTGACCAAGGGTAGGCCACCATTATGAATCTAGGGCCCACTCATCTTGTTACATGTATACCCCTACTAAGGTGACCAGATTTTAACATTGGTAAAGTGGGACACCATTGATATATAAAACTCATATCTTGGCGAAATAACCACATGGCAGCCGAAAACCATATACCCTAGCTTGTCATGCATTCTTTCCAAAAATCGGGACTTTTTAAAACGCCGCAGGACGTGGTAAAAATTGTTAAAAATCGGGACTGTCCCCCCAAAAGCGGGACGTCTGGTCACCTTACCCTAGTCCCTCCCATTCCTATGGGCACACCCCTAGCTCATCCCCTTCCTGTCACGCTTATGCCTATCATAGACCCCCTTCCTACAATGTGTATGCCTCTTGTACTGCCCCTTCCTGTGACATGTACTTACCTGTAATCATATCCCCTAATGAGATATAACCTGTGGTTAACAATAAAGTTGGGGCTCTCTCTTGCTCTCACTCCCGGGAGCTCTCTCTCCTCCTCTCAGGGCCAGGCTTTCCCCAGGAGGACAACCAAGTGGGGCTGAGGTGAGCATGCTACCATGAATTGTGTCTGACTCCATTATTCCAATCTCTCCTCTACCTCTCATGCTCTCCATGACTTTACTATAATCTTTACTTATTAGCGCTGTACAATTGCACCTACTGGACCTGTGATGATTTGTGGGGGACTCTCTTCTCCCTACAGGTTGGAGCTCCCATCCTTTCGGTTAGCAGCTGAGTGCTCTAACCACTGTAGCACTGGGGCTTCTGTTCTAGGCTCACTTACTTTCTGTTGAAGGCTGGGAGCTTACTGGCCCAGGGCCTCTCAAGAGATCCATCGTGCCAGAATGAACACACAACCCAGCCAGTGAATGTAGACCGGGTTATAGGGCTTCATAAAAAATTAAAAAATAAAAACCCTCACTGCTACCAAGTCCATACCGACTCCTAGCAACCTGCCCCATAGGCTTCTGAGACGGTCACTGTTTCAGAGAATAGAAAGCCTTATCTTTTCCCTCGGTTTTGAACTGCTGACCATTCAGATTGCAGCCCAGCTCGTAACCACTGCACCACCAGGGCTCCTTGGAACAGCTCAAACTCCAGTGTTCACTTTTCTCAGAACTACTGTCCCACCCAAGTGCCTGGGGCCAGCCTCTCTGCGCTAAGTGGGCTCTACTCCATTAACCTCCCCCAACCTCGGTGGTCCAGTTGCACCTTGATCTGGGGCTTAGGCTTCCATTTGCTACCACCCCAAGCTCTCCCCTCACACCCACCTCCATGAGCAACCCAGCCTCAGTCCGGATCCCAAAGCCTTGAACTGCCTGCCCCTTCACTTCTGTCCGTGGGCCTCCTCAGAGGCCAGCTTCCCTGGCCCCGTAGAACTCAAGAGCCATACCTGTGATTGGCAACAGGCTAAAAGTCAACAACTTGAGGTCTTGGCTCCTGTGCCGGCCGTGGTGGGTTAGGGGGAGAGACAGGACACGGGACGATACTTCTTTCTCAAGACCCTACCGCACTCACTCCCCCACCTTCCTGTGTCAGCTGCACCATCATGCACACACAGTGACGGGAGGTGGGCGGGAAGTCTGCACCAACCAGCTCATGAATGCAACTTGAAAGATTTCACACAGCAAAAGGAGGGGGAGGGACATACATAAATTAAAAAAGAAAGAAGTACGTGCCCCTCCCTCCAGTCTCTTTCTTCAGCTAAGGGCTGGTTCAGCCTCTCCACAGGAACCCAACCGCTTCCCTCTTTTCTCTCCCTACAGGGCTTGGGTCTTCAGTTCCGTGGCTTCCCCTGGGCTCTCTGGTTGTCCACTGGGGTCGCTGGGCCTGGCTCCCTTGAGGATAGACAGCCTCTCAGAAACACTCTTGAGCCGGGGGAAGAGGAGGAAGTCATAGATGAGGCTGCCCAGGCCCGCTCCAATGATTGGGCCCACCCAGTACACCTGTAGGAAGAGGAAAGGAATACGGACTCAGGTTGGGGAAGGGGCCAAAGGTAAGGCCACCCTTTTCCAGCCCTCAGTGGAAAACATCTCCTGGACTTGGCATGTAAAACTGGGCACGGTGTGAATAAAAATTAGCGCTTCTTATTTTGCGTGTGTGTTTGCTTTTTGCAGTGCTAGGCTCTTACTGCCTGTACCTCAAAAACTCATCCATTTCTTTTCTGATTCATCCAATCATTCCTTTACCCCATACCTTCTTAGCACATGGATAGCCTGCCTGTTATTCCCAATTTGCACTCATTTATATATTGCTTTGAATTTTTTTGGAATTCTTTTTTCTTTTTTAAATTATTTTCAAATGTTCGGTTTGCATACACGGCCGATATGTATTACGGAAGACTCACTGCACACCAGATTCTATGCAGAGTGTTTCACACACATACACACACACACACAACGTCCACACGAAACTCTCATAAGACTCCGCTGGATGTGAAAGAAGCTGAAGGCTCAGAGTAGGTGAGTTACTTGCCCCAGGTCACACAGCAGGCTAGCAAAGTGCTAGAACTGGCCTGAGACTCAGAGCCAGGTGCGCTCTCAACACACGCTCTTCTCTGAGGTGAGATGTTTTTGTCATCACGTTCAGTTGTGTGCCCGTCCAGTCCTAGCTTCAGCACCCAGTAGGTACCATTGAGTAAAAGCCTCTTGAGTAACCCGAGCAGGAGAAATATGAGCAAGAGCTTCTCTTTCGGGCAAAAGAACGGATCCTGCTCACAAAGCATGCCAAGCTCTGAGAGCCCCGTTGGCTGAGAGGCTAGCGGAGCTGCCAGCACACCCAGACGGGGCAGAACCAAACCTGGGACCTGCAGCCCCCACCCATCCACCAGGCTTCAGGGTGCCCCGCCCCCTCACTCACCCAGTGGTTGGTGAAGTTGCGGGTGAGAATGGCAGGAGCGAAGGAGCGGGCAGGGTTCATGCCTGCACCAGTATAATGCATCTGCAAAACACAGTGGGGACTGAGACCCGCCCCCAGCCCAGCCCAGCCCGGTTCCTCTCCCCACAACCCCCACTGCCCCCCGAGAACTGGCACCTGGCCTTCAGCCGGCAGCCCACTGGGGAAGGACAACCTGCCTGCCTGACCCTCCAAGGGCCCCTCGGCAAGGAGAGGACACTGGTACCTTATCTGAGGATGCAGCGGGCCCGCCGGCGGAGGCCGCACCTGCCTGTGGCTTCCACCTTGGAGGCAAATAGGACTACACAGACTAGTTGCAGGTAGCCGATGAGGGCGGGGTGGATTGCTCTGGGCAATTAATACACAGTCCATTGGTTAATGTTCACGGTTGACGGTGGGTGAGGCAAGCAGCACTCTGGAAGCCCTGCAAAGGTTTAGGGACCCTGGAATCCTTGAACTAGAACTCGTTCCTGTCTTCTGCTTACCCCGAAGAGGTGGCCCAACGTGAGGGAGAAGCCGATAGGCAGGGCCGCAGAGCCGGGACGGCCGTTCTGCCTCTCATCGTATGTGGCCAGGATGCAGAGCACGAACTGCAGCATCAGCAAGATCTCCACGACAGCAGCCTGGCCCACACTCACTCCAGGATGCAGCTGGGGAAGGAAGGGGAAGGGAGACGGGTCATTGGGGGGCCCCAGCCCCAGCCTTCCCCCTCAAGGCCCCGGCAGGGGTCCCCGCAGGGCATCCATTCCTGGAGAGCAAGGATAACACAACTCCTTCCATCGCAGTGGCATTGGGAGCTTACGGTACTCAGCCAATCCTTCATCCATCCGTGTGGGATACGCCTGTACCAACGTTCCAGGCTGAAGAAATGGAAACCCCTTAGGAGAAAGTAAGAGATTCCCCAATACCCTGCGAGGAGGCCAAAGGAAAACTGCAGCCTGCATCAAGGATTTGGGTTCTTACTCTAGGACTCTGCCCCCCTTACCTCCTATGTACCATCTCTTGACTCTCCACACACACGTCCCAGATCCCCAGGGCAGCAACTGATCTACCCATCAACCCACCACCCCCAGCAAGAAGTCAGGGCACGATGTTCCCCACCTGCTTGGGGACAATTACCGTGGTAAGCGCTAGGTTTCCTCGGACGGCAGGCGGGGTGATGCTGTACAACATGGCAGCCCCGGTCACGGCTCCCAGGAGCTGGGCTACCATATAGCAGAAGGCACGGAGTAGGGACAGCTGAGAGCCCACAAGAAAGGCAAAAGTGACCGCAGGATTGACGTGGGCTCCACTGAGGTGGCCCACAGCCTGCACCAGGGTGGCCAGGGCCAGGCCAAAGGCAATAGCCACCTGCAAGACATGCAGGGGACCCGGGGACCAACGCAGTGAGGCCCCCAAACCGAAGAAGACATAGAAAAGGGTGGCGAAGAACTCGGCGAAGATGGCCCTCCAGAAGGAGGCTGACCGAAGTTCCCACATGGCGGGGGCGCTGGGCACAATGCCTGGTTTTGATACTGCCTGGCCCAGGCGCGTAGATAGGCCCCTTTATAGCAAGCGCTCAGTCCCTGGGAGGGGCAGGCTGAGGTGGCTGGCCCAGCCTCTTAACCCCTTCACGCATGTGGAGAACTGGGCCAATCCCCACGTCTCTGATAAAGCTGGGGGATGTTGCCCTCCCTCCTCAACTGGAACAGCCGTCCTTGCTGTGGCAAGGTGTTAGCAGGCCTGAAGAGCCTCCGAAACAGGAGGACCCAGCCAAGGAGATGGAAGTTTGCCCTTCAAGTCCAAAGTCCTGACTGACATCTCCGTAAGAACATTCCTCAGCTTTGCTTGGGGGACAGTCCAGCTGAGTTCACTACTGGGGTATGGGACTGTCCTCCTAGGGGGCCTCCAGGCTCCTATGAGTGCCAAGGTAAAGGTGGGGGTGGAGGGAAGATGTGGGGTTCACCAGGGAAGTTGCAAAACTGAAGAGCATTCTTTAGTTTCTCTGGGATTAGAGGGCCTTTTCCCATTGGTTGGTTTGGGCTGAAATTTGTAGATCCTGCAGCTCTGGGACAGAATAGTTCTGCTGTGTCTGCTTTCTCTGTGCCCAGGGCTCCCCACCCCTAGGCCGTGCCAATCCCTCCCTTCCCAACCCTTCTGCCCTGTCTTTTAGACCACAGAGAGAAAGACGGGAGGTGGGGGATAAAAGCTATCTTCCCTGGATGCACTGAGGGTAGGGTGAGGGTACTGGGGAAGGGCAAAGGGGTCAGTAGTTAAACCTCAGAACCAGCTTAGAGCTTATCTTTCCTAACTCAAGGCCATAGCGGGATATAGGGAAAGGAAGGAAATAAAGTCATGGCTATGGAGCGATGAACTGGAAGCGACAACCTACCCAGGCAAGCAGTGTGAAACCCACCAGCTGCTCTGCGGGGAAAGTAGAGGCTATCTACTCCCATAAGGATTTAAAGCCTCAGTATCCTATATAAAGTCACTATGAGTTGGAATAAACTCAATGAGAGTGGGTTTGATTTGAGTCCTTTTGGATTGTCGTATGAGGCAGAATCAACTCGATGGCAGTAGTTTTATTTTTGAAAACAAACAAACAAAAAACACCTCACTGTCATTGAATCAATTCTGACTCACAGTGACAAAGTAGAACTGCCCCTTTGGGGTTCTAAGGTTTTCTGAATCGTTATGGGAGTAGAAAGCCTCATCTTTCTCTTGCAGAGCGGTTGGTGGGCTCGAACTGCTAACCTTGTGATTAGCAGTCCAACATGTAACCCACTACCTTGTGGTTAGCTGCCCATTATGTAAGCCACAAGGGCTTCTTTGCAGCAGATTTAATGTCCCTTAAAAGAGCCCTATGGTATACAATAGAACCCTGGTACCCAACCGCCTCAGTACTCAACACAATTGGATTTCGACGTGAAAATGTTGAGAAATTTTTGCATTGGCGCTCGAACAAAACATCAGACTCCGACTGATGCATGTGATTTTTGTAAACAAAAGCAGCACATGTTTCGGTCACTCGGTGTTAGCTGGTGTTGTTAGTACACGTTGTTTAAACCTTTTGTGACTATGTTCCGAGTGTTTTGCTATAATTTTCTTAGTTTTTGTGGCTTTTTAAACTGTTTTTAGATAAAAAACATGGATCGTAAGAATTTTTTGAAAAGAATCATCATGATAAAGAAACTGGTTAACCGTGTTGATGATAATTTAGTAAACCCTTTTAGAAAACAGTTAAGGAAATGCCAACAGCAGAGCACATTATACAGATTTTTTTTTTTTTAAGAAAGCCAGTCAGGACCTAGTGAAAAAAGGCAAAGAAGTTGTGTTCGACTAGAGAAACAAATCCACAGACACTCATGTGTATAAGAAAGAGCTATACATACAAGAGCAGTTGAATATTGAGAAAATATCCAAGTCCAGTCCAGATCAAGTCCATAAGTCTAATTTTAGCCCATATGTCTGATACAAATCTATAAATTCCTCTTCAGACTCATGAAACACATGCAATGACGCTGAATACAGGAAGATCACAGGCCAGTGGGTGGGAAGTCTTGTGGATCCAGTGGCATTGTAAGCGTCTCGGGGCTGGCAGGGGTGTCCAGGTGGTTCCTTCAGCTCCCAGGGTTCTGGCTGCATCAGGGTAGCTTCATGTGGCTTCTCTTCAGAAATGTCTCGCAGGGAGTGAGCAGAGAGACAGTGTCCAGCCTCCAAGGAGGAATACAGGAGTTCCCAGAATCCTCAGGGGAAAGCCACGCCCACACAGAGGCCTCATTGGCTATGAACTGACTGACAGGCTAGACTCCACCCCTTCACTCTTAATCCTCTCAAACTGACAAATGATTATAACTACCACAGAAGGGAAAAAACTGAAAAGCAGCTACCAGTTGATTTTATGGAAGGGGATTCCCCTTCCAAACATTGACTCTCCATCCCTCCTCTCCACATCCGTTTCCACAGATCCAGATCCTCATCAGTCTCAAGGAATGGGCCATACTGTAGTTGTTAAAAACTTTTTTTAATGTTGTGTTTCTCATTTAAATTATATTATTGAACTCTGAATTTATTTACTTTGACATTTCTGTGTAATGTTTTGTATAAAAAGGCAAGGTTAGGGTAAAGACTTGGTGGTCAAGAATGGATTAATCCATTTCAGTTATTTCTTATGGGAAAAATTGATCGGAACTCAACTGTATCGAGTCTCGACGCTCCTTCTAGAACAGATTAGCATCGAGGTCCTGGGTTCTACTGTAGTGGGTTGTGCCTTGGGCTGTTAACTGTGCCAAAGTCAGTAGTTGGAAACTACCAGCTGCTCTGGGAGAAAGATAGGCTGTTTGCTCCTGTAAGGTTTACAGCCTCAGAAACCCTACGAGCAGTTCCACTTGGTCCTGTAAGGTCGCTATGAGTTGGCACCGAATTGATGGAAGTGCGTTTGGTTTGATTTGACATGGTTGCACTTTGGGCATGTTGTCGGGAGAGACCAGTCCCTGGGAGAAGAGCGCCATGCTTGGCGAAGGGGGGGGTGGGCAGTGACGAAGAGGAAGAACCTCAACAAGATGGATTAGCACAGTGGCTGCACCGACGGACTCGAACATGGGAACCACTGGGAGGATGGCACAGGACCATTCTGTTGTACACAGGGTCGGTAGGGGTCGAACCTGGCTTCTCCACAGCACCCAACAACAACAACAATTTATTTGTGGCCAAGACACAGGTCTTAAGCTCCAGGTCTCATCCCAGGCCTGAAGGATAGCATCCCTGATCCCCAGTCTGGGCAGCAGACTGGCCAAAGAAACGAAAAAGGACAAAACGGGGAAGGAAAGCTTGGGGGAAGGGGACAGCTTCTGTAAGCCCAGGTGAATGAAAGTATTTCAGGTACTGACCCTGAAAATAGAGGCCAGCAGAGAGAGAGCTGCACTCATTTAACCAGGGGACAACTCTCCTCCGCTTCTTTCTGCCAGGAGAGTACTCCCTCCCAGTGCCTCCCCAAGGGTACTTGTACTAAGACCACCATGCTCGTCCCTGGGTCCCTATTCTCCCCAGTGTTCGTTTCCTTGCCTCTGCTACCAAGCTCTTTGTCCTTAGCTATTCTGCTTCAGCTTCACTGAGTGAGGGACTGGAGCTTCTGTCAACCAGAGAAGCTGATAGAGAAGCAGGCTCATCTTTCTACTCCCTAATCATCTCTATGAACTTGCATTTCAAGAATCTGGGAGGGAAAGAGGAAAGTTAGTGACAGTATAGAAGACAATAGGAAACATCTCCAAAAAACGCAAGAAAAGGTCACCTCTAGGCCTTACTAGAAACACGGTCAGCCAAGGAGAAGTGATCAGTGTTGGGCAGGCAATCAGGCCATTGGATTCTGAAACAGAAGGTGCCTTTGAGGAACTGCTCCAACAGCAGGGGCTTCCTCGGGCCCACCATTCCCACGAGCACCCAACTCATATCCCAACTCATCCGTTTGTTTGTTATCAGTTTAGTTTGTCCCTCTTCCTTTCTTTCTGCTGTTTCCTCTAGTTCATTCTTATATTTGAGATTCTTTTCAGAAATTACAGGAAAAAATTAGCTATAGATTCTCTAATTTTCTCTCCTGCTGCCCTTGAGAAAGCATACAAAAACATTCTGAAGATTTTTTTCCCTAAGAACTATAGATGTGAAGAACTTGTAAAGTAATATGGGGAGAGTTAACACAGTTATGGTAAGACTTTATGGCTTATAAGTTGGAATCACCCTGGAGGCTCATCTCTCTCTTTTTTAAAGTTAAGCCTTCAGTGACATTTAATTACAGTCACCATATTTTACTACCATAGGGCATAGTGGCTAGTGTGATAGTTAGGTTCATTATGCCAACTAGGCTTCCACAGGGACATGTGGGCAGAGTTTAATTGGGTCACAGCTTTACAGGAGGGCGATGAGATAAATGGCTCTCCAAAGCTGACCCCAATCCCCTTCTCTCTTCTCCCTGGTGACTGGACCAGCATGCTGCTGCTTGAGAAAGCTCTTTGCCTCAACCCTGTGCTGCACTACTTGTGGGTGGAGCCAATCCGTGGATTCTGTGGCCTTGCCACGCATCACTAGAGCTTGAGGCTCCTCCCTACTGACTGTTACTGTCCCACCTTGCTGCCTGCAGCGGTCTGTCTGTCTTGCCTGAGGGCAGACTCCACTGTCCGCTTCCTTGATCTTGGAACAGCTGCCTGCATGAGTTGACGGACCTTCAGTATTATTAACTGTTCCAGGAAAGTGAGTTGAACTGAGCCCTCTGTACTGCTGTGTGGACTAATTAGCCGTATATTCCTTCTCACTGTATAAACCTATCCATTTATATATATAATCTTAAGTGTCTTGGCTTTGTTTCTCTAGAGAACCCTGCCTAACACATCTCAATATGTATATTTCATAAAAGTGGGATCTAGTATTGGTACTTTTTTGTCATTTTATTTTATTTTTATTAATAAATAATTTTTTGGGGGGCTCTTACAGTTCTTATAACAATCCATACATCAATTGTATCAAACACATTTGTACGTATGTTGCCATCATCATTTTCAAAACATTTTCTTGCTGCTTGAGCCCTTGGCATCAGCTCTTTTTTCCCTCCCTCTCCCACCTTCCCACCCTCCCAGACCCCCAATAAATTACAAGTTATTTTTATATCTTACACCATTCACAGTCTCCCTTTGCCTCCACTGTTGTTGTTTGTACCCCTGGTGGGGTGGGGGGTGGGGATATTCAAACTTTTATATCTGATTTCACTCAGCATAATATTTTTAGGATTCATCCAGTCATATCATAGCATGTGACAGAATTTAATTTCTCTTTAGGTCTGAATAGCATTCCATTGCATATGTATGCCACATTTTGTTTCATCTGTGGATGGAAGCTTGAGTCGTTTCTACTTTTTGGTTGTTGTGAATAATGCTGCAATGAACGTTGATATACGTGTGTGTGTTCCATGCTTTTAAGTCTCTACTAGGAGTGGATTAAGTCTCTACTAGGAGTGGAATTTCTGGATCATATGCTAAATTAAAAATTGAATTATGCAGAGACACAGTATGGGAATTGCACCCGACCTGATCCCGCCACACTGAGGCAAAGCACTGGGGGAGTGCAATGGAACGGCAAGGGAATGGAGCAGCAAGGT
>NW_022103898.1:76965096-76978304 GCF_000313985.2 Echinops telfairi | reverse complement strand
CCTAACAACAACAACATGTGAACATTTTTATTTTTTAATGACTTAATTCTTGTTGCTGTTGAAGACATGCACACCAGAACACACACCGATTCAATCGTTTCTACATGTCCAGTTTAGTGGCGGTGATGGGTCCCCAAGCGGTGCAGCCACCCGCACCCTCCTTCAGAACTGCTCCTCGCTCATTAACATAAACGCACTCTCCTTATGCGTAACTTCTCAAGTTACTGATGTCAAGTTACTCCTATAGAGACAGACCGTTCTTTAAAAGAGTACAATTTACAAGGAAGACATCCTTTCCATTTCAAAAAGACACCGGGGTTTAATATTTGGGGTCAATTTTTAGGTTATCTCAGGGCAATAATTTCAAGGATTCATCCAACCTCAATGGCTCCAGAAAGTCTGGAGTTCATCTGAATTTGAACGTTTGTTCCTTTTGATCCCAGGTCACAGAGTGGTTATATGTTGAGCTATACAGCAAGGTCAGCAATTCAAAACCACCAGCAGCTCCCTGAAAGAAAGATGAGGCTTTCTACTCCCATAAAGAGTTCAGTCTCAGAAAATCAGGGAGAGTTCTACCCTGTCCTACAGGGTTGCTATGAATCAGCATTGACTCTATGGCAGTGAACTTGGGGGGTGGGGGAGTGGGGAGGTTTCTTCCTTTTGGTCAGGATCCCAGGATTACTCTATAGCATCTTTGACCAAGACATTCAACACCCATGGACTCCTGGGACTTTAGATTCTGTCTTTTTGAGGTGCATAACATCTTCATAGGCCACACCAGAGGATTCAATGTGGAAAGCCCATTAAGTGAATGGGCTTTATCTCAAACGCACCTGTGGAAGATTTAAGACATTTTAAGAAGATTTGAGACAAATGCCCTAACATGAGGAGCAGATGGCTGCTATTCCAAGGTTATAGAATTGTCGTTCATTGGACTTTGGTTCCATCTCTTACGCTGAGGGTGCCCATTGAGCGGTGGCCTGGAACTACCATATATTCACTATTGTAATGCCCTCCTTGCTTTCGTATGGCATGTATTAGTCTGGTAGGCATGGTTAGAACATGCGTTATTGAAAACTTCGCTCTATCACCAACCCCCATGGTTTGTGTAAATAGTGTCTAGTCACTTAAGAGTTTAATCTGTACAAGTCAACACTTCAGGTATCATGTCCTGCAGTCTGAAGCCAGCTATACTTGTATAATTTCCTTTTCTCAACAGTGTTTTACATTCTATACCACTGGATAAATGACTGTCGATAGAATTACCTAATGCTCCAGGAGGATGATCTTTAATGTTCTCTATTATAAAATGATAATGATGTCTATAAACATGAACTAGAATCCCTACTAATAAAAAAATAATGCAGCCTGATGTCAGCCAACTTGAAGCAGAAACTTTTAAAACAAACCAAAAAGTGAACTAGAGACATATATAAAGCAATGGATTTTGGGCTCACACTTAATTCTAGCCCCAATCTAAGAAAAATTAGTTCTTCTGCCACGGTCCTGCTTAATGCTCGTCCTCATGAAGAGATCACTTGAAGATATGAGTGCTGTGGCAAAGTGTGGTGAAGAAATCAGATGGTGTCCGGCTATGAGGGGGAAAAAATATCTGGGATCTTAAAGGCTTGTCTTCAAACAAACAAACAACTAAGTGAGGAAGGAGCACACCAGCCTGTGTGACCCAAAGATTGTAAATAATAAAATCCAAATTAAGTGGTGTCAGAGCTAAAACTGTGAAGACCCAATTCTCAGAAAGCTACGGGTGACAGTGGAAGCCCAAAAACCTTTTGCAGTCCACTGACCACAGCCCAGGGATGTGAATAGCCTTGCTATCTATGAGAGAGAGAGCATTGTGAAGTCAATTATGGCTGATGCAGTTGGATTAAAATGTAATACCTTATCATTTGATCTCCCTCTTGGCCCATGTGGAGGAGCCCTGGTGGTGTAGTGGTTACATGCAAGGCTGCGATCCCCATGGTCAGCAGTTCCAAACCACCAGCAGCTCTGCAGGAGAAAGACTGGCTTTCTTCTCCTGTGGACAGTTCCAGTCTCAGACACCCACGGGCCTACATGAGTCAGCATGGACTCCAAGGCCATGAGTTTTTTGTTGTTGTTGTTGGTTTTTTTTGGCCATGAGGTTTTTATGTTGTTTTTGATCCATTTTAGTTGTTTCAGTTGTTAATATTTTCTGTTTTCTTTTTGAGTCTCTTCTATGTGTGTCTAGCCATTATTGTCAGTTTGCTTGATTCCTGTTTGTTTTTTTAATTTTCTGCATATGAAATCCAGGATAGGTAGATTTATAGACAGTAAGTGGATTGAGAAGGGCATGGCAGGGGAGGCTAGGGGGAAATGGGGAGCTAACAACAATGCATATGAGAAGAAGTGTTCTGAAACTGATGTGGCGATGACTTTCAACCTTATTAATGTGATTGAACAATTAAGTGTTTTTATATGGGAAGTGTATGCCAATTAAATGATTGCAAAAACCAAACAAATAAGCAAATTCTTCTGATTGGAGGCAATTAATCATGCATTCTCCTTCCTTCTGACTCCTGATTCTCTCCTTCATCTGTTACTCCAGTGACTAACGGTGGCACCTTGGATGGCTGTTAGCCGGTTAGCCTGGAAGGCCCCAGGCACTGTGCAGTGAATCGGGAGGTGGGAAGAAACAATGGATGACCAGAGGTAAATTAAGTGGGGTGTCCCATAAGACCAGGGCCCTAAACCTCCAAACCAAGAAACTACATCCCATATGGTGTCTGGCTGGACAAGGGGGCCTCAGAAGTTCACAGAGAAATGGGATTAAGACCATGGAGTTTCCTTTTGGACGCCTCCCCCCATTTAAACAGCCTGTGCAGCTGCTTTGGGCTGTTGCTGTAATTATTGCATGGCATTTGCCAAGTCCTTTTTAGAGAGGATACAACTTATTGGCATCGATTACATGAATTGGCTGTGCAATCTTCCGCCTTAATCAACGCAAAGTTCGCCTAAGTAAGCAACCTCAGTGCCCCATAGAAGGGGCCTCCCAACCCTCTTTGTCTCCTCCTCCGGCCCTGGGAGCCACGTAGGGACGTTAGTCTCGGTACACTTGCCTGCCCTTTGGACCGACTAGCGATGATCAACCTTTCGAGCTGTGGTCCTGGGACCCCAGTGGTCCTAAATGTATCCTGCCCTTGGATAACGAGGGCTCTCTTTTTCAGCCCCAGAGACGCTGGTCCTGGAGAGGATAATCCACAGTACGAGGGAGCGAGTCAGTCTACAAAGCTCAGGGATCCTCCAGGCAGAGGTATATCTTCTTTCCTTTCTCCCCAGCAGGCCCCAGGAGACTACCACAGCCACCTTTGGGGGTGTCCACAACCAACTCCCCACCTTCCCGAAGCGGCTCCTTAGCCAGCTTGGATCACCAGGACCAAAAGGACCACCCAGGTTGGAGTTCCATAAAAATACCTGCTCTGCTAATTTTACAGGGTTGTGTGAGGCTCAAGTAAGATATGCCCCAGCAATGCATGCATTGAGTTAGCTAGCCAGCCACCGTAAGTCAAAATATAAATGGACTGATGTGTGAATTGGTCAGAAACACACATCATGCATTAAGTATTGAATAGCCTCTCCAGCAATTCCAATGTGGGTGGAGACATGGTCCTGAGGGGCTGGGTGACCCTTTCTCTCTGCTTCCACCATCTGGCATCTCTATTCTTGCCCCACACTCAGAACGCCTGGTCAGCGACATTGTGGGCAGTTTCAGCAAGACAAAGGCTCCAACAGAACACAAGCCAGCCCAGCAGTCCCTGCCCCCCACCCCACTCTCTGTGAATGCCTTGCTGACTCCTGACAAAATGCAGAACAATCACTGAGCCCCTCGCCCCTCCCCCAGGCCTAGTTAATGGCTCCTATTAGCCCGTGGGGGAGAGCAGTGCCCTCCGCATTAGAAATTGGGCATTCCAAAAAAAGTAATAAAGGGACTGGCTCATCCTGCTCTCGACTTCTTCTCTAAGGAGTCAGAACTCACTGCAGATCCGACCCTGAGCGCGTCATGTTCACAGCTGTCATCTCATGTCCTGATATTCCCTAGGTTTCACCTGCAGTTCATTCCGACTTCCTCTACTCTACACCCTCTCCTTGGACGACCTCACGTATGTCCTCCTCTTCCTTGAACTTCACAGATATTTACACCTTGTGGCAATGACCTCATTCAGTTAGCAACCTACAAGTGGGCTTCAACTCCTTCCCCTCTCCTCTCTCTCCCATTTTGTCAGTCACCATTGTCCCACCAATTCCAACCCTTGGATCCCTACGCCTACACACTGACGGAGTGGCTTCTTGTCATGCCTCTCTTGGCGTCTAATCTCACTCCCTCTGGGTCACTCTCTATCCAAGTATCTATTACTGGTCATTTCCCTGGTTAAGATCCTTCACCAGTTCCTGAAGCCCTGAACGACTAAGCTCCCCCACCCCGCACCCTTCCTCATCTAGTCTCAGCTACTCCTTGCCTGCTCTCTTTACTCAACGCGAGACTAAGTAGTAGTGTACTTCCTGCGTTCATCAAACATCCCGTTCTGTTTCATTATCCAGCGCTTTCGCCTAAGCAGTTCCCTCTGCCTACGATGTCATGCCGCCCCCCTTCCTTGATAGATTAAGTCTGTGAATCACGGTTTATGGACATAGTCAGAATTGACTTGGTTTGTAGCAATGAGACGGGTAAGCAATCTGAAGGAAGAGAGTGAGTTAATGCGACGGACAGTCTGTGAGCGTGAAATAATACAAGAGATGTATGTGACAAGGGACCCCAAGCAAGTCAACCAAGTAACCAGGTGAGAGATGGATGATTGCTGCAACCCCCACAGGGAGGATGGAATGGAGAAATCCTGCAGAAACAATTCTGGAACCGTCTCATTATCTTCAAAGTATTCAGTGCTGACAGCAAGACCTTTCTAAAGGAAATCTCCAGGCACTATGCTCCTAAGCTTCAAAGGCCTAGAAACCAAGCTTCCCAGCGTTAGATGGGACGGAAAGGCTTGGCCAGGCTGACCCCTGGTGGAATGATTGTGCCATTGCACGCAAGACGGTAGACACAGAAGGTAGGCAAAAACCAGAGTACATACAGTATGCAAAGTGGGGATACTGGGGTCTGGGGGGGCACATAGGAGAGAAAATAATCCCTTTTATTAAGAATTCACAACTTAATGATGAGATGCATAGCTGTTGATGCTGCCTATTTAAACGTTCCCTTGGACACTCCTTAGAAGCCTGATGCGGTAATCCAAGAGAGAAATAAGGTGCTAGGGATTGCGTTACAATCAGATGTGGGAGATGAAGGAGGCTGAGAGTCAAGGGTCAGGTTTCTGGCCTGGACGACTGGCTGGACTTGGGGCACAGCTCACCAAGTCAGGGAGTATAGGAGGAGGTGTGTGGAGGAAGATGAAGAGGTTAGCTTCGGGAATGTTGGATTCGAGGTGACTGGGGGATAGCCAAGTAGAATGTCTAATAAGCTGTTGGACATACAGATCAACCTGGAACGCAGGAGAGAAATATGACCTCGGAGGATTAGCGTTCTTCTCCAACAGGTGATGGTGGGTTCACCAGAGTAGAGAAGGTACATTTCAAGCAAAATGGATACCATTTCAGGCAGAGGAATACTGTTTCTCAGGCAGCGCATGGGTCACTCACAGGTGATTAGAAGTCAGGAGGCAAGGTAAGGGAGGCAGATGAGATCTCCTTTCTCTCACCTAAAGGCCTCAGTACACACTGTCCCCTCACCTGCTTAATCACCTCTGCTTTTATGCTCCGGGCACTTCCGGGATAAACACTGCCCCATAGGCTGCATCAGGGCGTCTCCTTTGCTTCCTAATCATCTATAATCCCTCCCATCATTGCTCTTAGTGCATCTTATTGGAACCGCCAACATTCTCATCCATCTCCGCGGCTAGACCTCATAGGCCCTTGAAAGCAGGAATTGTTATATTAGAAAGAATGAACAAGGTAGGCAGCAGCCCAATCATGCAAACCCTACTGGCCATGACTTCATCCAGGAAGAAACGCAGACACATTAAATGTATAATCAGATTTACTATTTAGAAAACTCACTGGTGGGATGAGAATAAAAAACCACTAGCATGGGATTCAAAATTGGCAGATGGAAGTTAGGAGACCAGTTTAGAAGCTACTATGTTGCTACATTATAGGAAAAACCGAAAGAGGGCCACATCCAATTGGAATGGTGGCTAGGACTTTGAGAGTGGGAAACAATTTTCAGGGTTGTTTTTTTTTTTTTTTAGGACTGTAAACATTATGTAAACCCTCCCCTTCCCTAAGTCTGGGCAACTTTCCAAGACTTCTGGGGAACTGTCTGATTTTTAACAGCTTTATCTAATAAGGTATTTAATGATAAGACACCCAGGCTTGGTAAAGTGGAGGGGCAGCAAAGAGGAAGGCCATCGATGAGACAGATTGACACAGTGACTGCGGCAACGATTGAGAGGGCACCGCAGGACAGAGGGCAGAGCGGTGTTTCAGTCGGTTGTGCACTGGGTGGCTATGACTCAGAACTGACTTGATCACACCTAACAACAGACACCCAAGTTCCAAAAGTTCTCCATACTTCTGGGTGTCCTATCATTAAAGATATCCCTACAAACCAACTCCATTAGTACCTCAGGAATGCCGTCCTTGTTTCTGAAGGACCTTTCTTACTTTGAAAGAGTGTACAAGCCCACCAGTTTGTTATACACTTCCGTGCTATAATATCTGAAACCCCAAGGGGGCAGTTCTATCTTGTCCTATTCGACTCTATGGCAGTGGACTTGGTTTGTACTTATTTTAAAGCAACCTGTGGTAGATGTTTAAACTTTTCCCCCCTTCTCCAACACCTGTATCTCTAAAGTTTTGTATATTCCATGGGACTTGTTCCGTATTGCTGTATAAACTTCAAAAACATAGCAGTACATTCTCCATCACAGGGAGTATAAACAAGAAAAAAAAATTACTCTGCAATAGTGGCAGTAATTTCTCCATAGCACTGCCCACTTACAAACGTCTTATTTTTCTTCCTCTACATAGCTGAACGGTGTCAAAGTCTTACTGTCTTTTATAGGACGCCAAAAGTTGTTTTTCTGGAGGTGGGGGCAGATAGAAAAGGTGGAGGTGGGCCAGCCAGCTGATCCTTAGGTGGGCAGGTTGGAAATTTAGAAAGCAGGCATACAGGGCTTCATAAAGACCCAAGTGTTGGATGTGGGCTCCCTCAGTCACCATCGCCGAGGTTCCCGTCCTGCACTGGTATTTTCTTTTGGTTCATCTTGGAAAGCCAAGTATTGAGTTAAAATACAAAATCGACATTTACTGCACTTATTATAAACAACTGCCACTTACCCCGTAGTTCTACTTGTCAAATTGTAAAGTAGAGAATTCTCACGGAGTTTTTCCTAAGGGCTGGACATGCTACTAGACAACCAGGAATATTCAGGCACAGGTAGGTGGTCTGTCAAGCGCATACTTGCACCACCACGTGCTGGCGGGACGCAGCACGCCGCGCTGGCCGACGCGCGGCTCCCCGGGGGCGGGGCGGGGCTCGTGCGTCATCACGCTGCGCGGCCGCCGCCGCCGGCGACCACGTGCGCGGGATCGGGCCGAGCCGATGGCGGGGCCTGGGGCGCGGGGGCGTGCCCGGCTCGGCCTCGGTGCAAGATGGCGCTGCCCTTCGCACGTCCATTGCTCCTGTGCCGCTGGGGGGCCGGCCGGCTGCGAACCGCCGCGGACGCCCCGAGAGGTACGGGGGTCCCTCTTCGTCCTGCGGCCTCCAGAGCGGGCGGGGTCGGCCTGCAGTGCCCGCCGCCCGCGTCCCCGCCCCTTCCCATGTGCGTCGGCCTCGCTAATCCCACTGGGAAGCCATTCAATTCCAGGAAACGCTGCCCTTCCTCGAGTGCCCCAGCCCTGAGGCAGCCGGCGCGCGCACGCGCACGCGCGCGCGCACGTTCCCATCCCCCCCTCTCCCCACCCCACCGCCCGCGACCCACACCCGCTGCGACGTTTGCTGCTTCTCGGCTTTCTCCTCCTTGCCGCGTGACCGGCCGCTTGCGGATTCGGGCGCCTGCCCCCATGCAGTCTCTCTGCTCCGCCCACAGGCATCCATTTCAAACTGGAAGAGAAAACCGCCCACAGCAGCCTCGCGCTCTTCAAAGGTGATACCGGAGTCAAGTATGGTCTGGTGGGGCTGGAGCCCACTAGGGTGGCCCTGAATATGGAGCGCTTCCGAGAGTGGGCAGTGGTACTGGCGGACACTGCAGTCGCCAGCGGCAGGCACTACTGGGAAGTGACGGTGAAGCGCTCCCAGCAGTTCCGGATAGGAGTGGCAGACGTGGACATCTCCCGGGACAGCTGCATCGGTGTGGACGACCAATCCTGGGTGTTCACCTATGCCCAGCGCAAGTGGCACAGCATGTGGGTCAAGGAGAAGACCCCAATTGAGGGCATCGGTCAGCCAGAGGTGGTGGGGCTGCTGCTGGACTACGAGGCCCAGAAGCTGAGCCTGGTGGATGTGAGCCGAGTTGCAGTGGTTCACACGCTGCAGCCGGCCTTCCGCGGTCCCGTGGTACCCGCCTTTGCCCTTTGGGATGGAGAGCTGCTGACCCACTCAGGGCTTGAGGTGCCTGAGGGTCTTTAGTCTGTGGGCTACTGGAGCCCCGAATCATGTTCTCGGCCAGTCTTCTGTTGAGGTGTCTAAGCTTTGCCCCAAGAAGCCTTTACTTCCCAATTCACACTGGGTCCTGTGCAATATCTTGGCCACCTTTCTATCTACCTGGCCCTGTGAACGTGAGGCCTAAGCCACACTCTTCCCCCCTCCTTTCCCCTAGTTATACCAGTGTCCTGGGTCAGCATGGTGAGCCTTCTCTGAAGACTTGCTGACCCTGTACTCAGAACTGATTGGATGGATTCTGTTCTGGGCGAGTCTTTAAGCTCTGGTTGAATTTAACCACATTGATGCCTCTCCCTCCCCTGCCTGTGTGTAACTTTAGCTTGATCTTGGAGCTCCCCTGATCTACCAACTGTCTCCAGAGTAAAGCCTTTCTACCTCTGGCTGGAGGAGTGGTCCGTCGATTTGGCATTTCTCTTCAGTCCATGCAGAATCTGGGCACCTGCTCCCTCAGTAAGCGCGTTTTTGACCCAGTTGTTGGAGAACTCAGCCCTCACCCAATACCTCAGTGCCACAGCCTCTCAGGCCCTCACAGCTGCAGCCCCCCACCCTCTGAGTGCATTCGCCTGAATCTGCACGCCTGTGACACTTGGCAGCCCCTTCTAATCTTCATGCTAGTTACAATCATGACCAGAGAGGAGGAAGAGAACGCTTGGGAAAGATCTAGAGGGTTCGTGCTGGACAGTGTTGATTCTGGAGATGGTCTCTCCTTTTCTGCCACCATTGGGACTTCTCTGGAGGGTGGCCTGAGGTTTCCCACAGCCCACGGCTGGGCCTGCTCAGACTCACGCCCCCATCCCACTTGGTTAGCAGATTGCACTTAACCTATAGTAGTGTTTGGGGTCAGGGAAAAAAACCAAGTGGGGTGAATGAGTGCGTATAGGAACTATGTATTGTTGGGGCCCTGTCTGACCTGGAGGCTCTTATCTTTTTTTTAACCTTCGAGAATGGTGATCAAATTGGATACCCTTCGGGGAGAAAGAGATGGTCTGGGCTCAACAAAACTAATGATTTGTGTAATTAAAGTTTATTTGAGCACAAAATACTTTCTCTGTCTATAAAATTGTTATTAGCAGTAGCAGCATGTCCTGGCTAATGGGGTACAGAACCCCTCTCCTTCCTTCTCCACCTGGGACAGATGCATGTGTGTGACAAAGCTCGAGCCCCTCCCGCGGGGTGTCTTTCAGGCTTGGTACCTTCAGGGAGGGCACGGGACCCGGGGGTAGCCTGTGAGGGTTTTAAGTGGGACAAGCCATACAGCTGTGTCTCCAAGCAGACCCTGTGGGTGGCTCTCTTGCCACTGTCCACCGAGGTCCCTTTTCTGCACACTGTCTGCCAAGGGAATGGGGTAATTTCACTCTCACAGAAAGCACTGGCTTAAGTCACCAAATTGACTGCCGTGGATCCCACGGAAGCAGTGTAGCTCCTCACAACAGTTGTGGTGGTTATGGGTTTAAGCGAGTGGCGCCCGGGCTCACACCATGCTCTCCAAGTTCTCTTTGGACAGGGCCTCTGCTGCCGCCTCCAACTGAGTCTCGGACGGTGTGTAGGAGTCCTGGTAATCTTGAAGCATCTTGGCCACCTCCAGGTGGTTGAACTGCACAGCATCATCCAGGGGGATATTGCCCCACCTGAGCGGAACGAAGACCACCATCGGGCAGAGAAGACACTGGGAGTGCAAGGGTCGTGGACAGGTGTGGTGCCTGGAGGGCAGTGGCGAGCTGTCCCTTTCTGTTTAAGCCTACTCACCTGTCCTTGACAAAAGGATTCACTTTACAGGCTTCAATCAGGAACTTCACCACTTCGCTGTGTCCTGGGAATGCGGACAGAGGGGAAATGAAAGAGATGGCACAGCTCATGAACTCTGGGGTTGACATGGGTGCAGACCTGGCAGTTGGGGACTGTATCACGGGGGAGAGGGAGAGGCCTCTGCTCATCTTGCTCCTGCACCACGCAGCAGCAGTGTGGCTGTGAGCTAAAGGGCACCGGGACAAAGCTCGTTGCTGCCTCTTCATCCGTGAGGACGTGGAACGTGAGTGCCCGTGGTAGAAAAGGACGTTCATGTAGCTAAGGGTGCCTAGATGACGACGTAGTCTTCCGGGGAGCATGGTGGCACAGTGGCTAGAAGCTCAGCTGCTCACCAAGACGGCAGCCCGCGGCTGCTGCTGCTGCTGCAGAAACTTGCAGCTTTTGACATCCTAATGGGCCCTTTCTACCCAGTCCTGTAGGCTCACAATGAGTCAGAATCTACATGTTAGGGTCTTACCAGCTGGTGCCCCCTCCCATTCAACCCTTTGGTTACCTTCAGCTGCAGCAACGTGCAGGGCTGTGCGGGAGTCATAATCTTTCTGCTCCATGTCCATGGCTGACAAGGCAAACCTGAGGGCAGAGGAAACAGCTGGCGGGATGCAGATCTGCCCAGAAGCACTAAGGTGCTGTCTGGCATGGATTCCAGAACAAGTAAAACAGCTAAGTTCAGGCAAAGAGCTGCAGGCCCTTGTTGTGTGGCTACACTAGCGAGATGAGGGGGGGATAACTCTGGAAATGTTGCTGTAGACCCACGGTAGGGGTCCAATACACATTTGTGGGTGTTGGGTCACTTATTCCAGGTAAGGACCCTACCTGCCAAGTCTCAACTGCTCCAGCCTAGGTTAATAATGACTGTGGCTGCCAGTAAGTTCTTCCAACACCGCAAAGAAGCCCTGATGGTCTAGTGGTTACTCATTGGGCTAGCGTTCCCATGGTCGGCAGTTCGACACCACCGGGCTCTGCACTCCTGTAAACCCTGACAGGCTTGGAAACCCACGTGGTGTCCCTGTGAGTCAGCGTCGACCCGATGGCAGTGAGTTGGGTGTGTTTTTTCTTGAGCACACATGGCAAGACACTGTCCTTTTTAAAAATGTCACATGAAATGCAATCTCCAAGCTAAAGACATAACTAAGGCCCTCCCTGGGGTGACTAGTCAGCCGTTCAGACAGCGCCTCCCTGCCTTGGGCCGTGGACATTCGCCCTCACGGTGAATGGACTGAACCAACCCCAACTCAACAAATTCTTCTTCACAGCCACCTTCATTTGTTGCCTGCAGCTTTGAAATCGGTGAACAGGCCCTGCGCTTGGTTTTGCACTGCACCAAGGCTAAATCAGGACCACAGGCACCTGCAGCGACTTACCCCACAAATTCTTAAAGACCCCATTAGAATGGATCTCATTGTAACCCGGGGACTAGGTTTTGCTATCTGCCTCCTCATGAGATTGGTGGCCAGGGCTGTTGTACTGTGTTTATTTGGTCACAGCAGAAGTACCTTCGAAGAGCCGAGACATCTCCACTATAGGCAGCAAATAGCAGGTTCACCACCGTCTTGTTCTGAAACAGAAACCATCCGCACCTGAGGAGAGCATCTGTGACTTGGCTCCCAGCCCTGCCTGTGACCTTTTCCCCCACTCCACCCCGCCCCCTCCCCCTGCTCAGCCAAGGGCTGTGCTGCTGGACTCTTCTGATCACAAGCCGTCCGTCCGGGGCTCTCCTACCCGGACCTCGCCTCCCTCTCGCCGCGGGTCCAGCTTCCGAGCGCAGTGCCGCAGGTTGTCGTAGTTGTGGAAGTTGAAGAGAGACACCAGCCTCTAGAATTGCAAGCCAGAGAGCTCGCTTCCTGACTCGTGGCACGCAGCCCGAACGTGCTCAACCCTCCTCTCCGCAAGCCACCTGACCTGGCAGAAGCTGATGCCTCGGTGGCTGTTCCCCAGCTTGTCCAGCGGTGGTGACAGACACATCATTCCCATGACGTTGGGTACCACCAGCAGGATGGCTCCTGACACAGCTGATTTGGCTGGCAGACCCACCTGAGGGACGGAGTGGAGGCACCCAGTGAGGGAGACCCAAATGATTGCATGGGCAAGGCCACCATCTCTCTCCCTTGGCCTTTTGGCTGGTCACTGCCTGCTCTCCTGACTCCTAGCCCTTGCCGTGCCCCACGTAGTGCATTGACTCAGTCTGGAAATCGTTCTGACGCTGGAAGCAGTGTGAGAAGGACCAGGAGGAGATAAGCTACTAAACGGGTGAACACATAGGCGAGAGTAATCACAGCTGGCAGTAAAAGCACAAGAAGGGGTGTGGGATGTAGAAGGGGGATCACGTGAACAGGATGGTGCGGGGCTTTGAAGGGGGGCAACGCAAAAGTGGTCCCAGCACAGAAACATGCGTTAATTCATGTTTGAGGAGCGGGATGTTTGACAAACTCCCCCAAGGATTCTGGGTCTAATCGCCTGGCTCAAACATGCTCCAGAGATTTAGTGTCCTAGCTTCTTGGCACTGGGCTCGTGGGAAATGGGGGACGGGGCCAGAAACACTCACATGGAAGGCAAACTGGCCAGAGAAGTCGTACATGCCGCAGGAGTGCATGAGGCTGAGGGTGTTGCGCACTGCTTCAGCGCTCAGCACACTCTCTCCGGTGATGGGGCAGATGCCGCCGTTGGCCAGGGTGGCTGCCATGACACTGCCGGACTCACAGGTCACCTCCAC
>NW_022103898.1:76957553-76964941 GCF_000313985.2 Echinops telfairi | reverse complement strand
TGTGTGCGCGTCTTCACTTGACGCTGCTATTTGCCAAGGGCACCCGTGCCTGGGGAGGTCCAGGGCCTGCTTACCTGGAAGTAGAGGTCCAGGGCAGCCATCATGTCCTCCCCCTTAGGAAAGCACTGCCAAGTGGAAAGGAGAGAGCCTTTCTCCCCCGCCCTCAGCCCCTTTCACAAGGCCTGCATTTCTGCTCCAGTCCTCCCTGCCCCCCACCTGTGCCACCACACAGCCCCTTACCTTCTTTTCCTTGAGATAATAGCCGATGGCGTAATTCCGGTCCCCTGTCTCCTTCTCTGACTGGAATCTGAAGCAAGCACCCAACTTAGTACTTGAAATGTGAGGGATGGGGTGTGAGGAGAAGGGGGGAAAACACCTTTCCTGAGAGCGGGAGGGCTCTATCACAGGGTCGGGCCAATACAGGCCCTTTCTGCATTCTGATTGCGAGCCGGGAGGAACCCTCTAAGCTGGGTAAACACTGGGCATAGTAAAGCAAAAAGGCCACACCATCCAGGGACACTGGCGGAGTCATGGGCTGGGAGACTCTTGGCCGGGAAGGGGCTAGCCTTTTAAGGAGCATGGTAGGACTGTCATGTAATGAAAGGGCCCAGAGGAACCCTGGGATTGATTAGGTTCTCCCTCGCAGCCACTTCCCCGCACGCCTCTCAGACTGCACACAGACATTCAAGTCCACTCGAATCAGAGCCTCACGTGGCATTGCTGAAGCCCATGTGTTCATAGCCAGCCATCTTGTTCAGGTACTGCAACACCTGGAAGACACAGAGACACGGGAGCTCCCACATGCTCCAGGACCCCGGACTGCACACACCCGGCTAACCAACCGGCCCTTCGGATGGTCTCTGTCCTTGCCCCAGAGGGCAGGGCCTTGAGGAGGCTGCCCTCAGGCCACTAGATTCCCCCACCCCGACTAAGCTTCCAGGATGGGCTGGTGTTGGCGGAGTCGGAGCAGCCCACCACAAAGAAGTACAGCCAGGCGCGGAGGACAGCAAGGGGACTTACAAAGTCGAACTTCTCCGCCTTGTTACTGTCCATCTGCAGAGAGACACACAGGGAGAAGGGCGTGACAGGGGGAAGGACTTCTCAGAGACAGACGAGGTTGCTACTTTTACAGTCCCTGTTTCTGCAAGATATTCTGTTTTGGTTGGGGTTTTTTTAATGATTATTTTTGTTGTTTTTTATTTTATTTATTATTTAAAAAAATCATTTTATTGGGGGCTCTTATAGCTCATATAATATTCCATACAGCAATTGTATCAAGCATATTTGTACATATGTTTCCAGCATCATTTTCTAAACATTGACCTTCTAGTTGAGGCCTGGGTATCAGCTCCTCTTCTCCCACCCTACCCCTACCCTGTGACCCCTTGATAAATTATAAATTATTATTTTCATATCTTACACTGACTGCTGTCTCCCTTCACCCACGTTTCTGTTGTTCGTCCCACGGGCGTGTGTGTGTGTGTGTGTGTGTGTGTGTGTGTGTGTGTTTGTGTTATGCGTTGATCATTGTGATCAGTTCCCCCTTCCATGTCTCCCCCCTCACCTTCCCCCTATCCTTCTGATCTCTGCTACTCCCATTCCCGTGCCTGAGGGGTTTATCTGACCTGGATTCTGTGTGTCTTGAGCTGTTATCTGTACCAGTGTACATGCTTTGGTCTAGCAAGAATTGAAAGGCAGGACTGGGGCCATGATAGGGGGTGGTGAGGAAGCCTCAAAGAACCAGGGGAATATTGTGTTTCATGAGTGCTATACTGTGCCCTGGTTGATGCATCCCTTCCCTGTGACCCTTCTGTGAGGGGATGTCCTATTGTCTACAGATGGGTTCTAGTTCTCTGCTCCAACCCCCTTCGTTCTGAACAATATGTTTTTGTTTGTTTGGGTCTTCTGGTGCCTGTTACCTGATCCTGTTGACATTGGTGTGCTTCTTCCATGTGGGCTTGTCACTTCTCTGCTAAATGGCCACTTGTTTAACTTCAAGCCTTTCAAACCCCAGACACTATATCTTCTAATAGCTGGGCACCATCAGCTTTCTTCATCACATTCGCTTATGCACCCATTTTGTCTTCAGCAATCGAGTTGGGAAGGTGAGCATCACAGAACGCGAGGTCATTAGAACAAAGTGTTCTTGTGTTGGGGACAGCTTGAGCAGAGGCCCAAAGTCCATCCACTTTCTCAATGTATTGACATATAAATATATGTACATAGGACAACAACACGGAGATTTTTTTATTCAGACCTATCTGGTCCCTTTCTAAGCCAAACCATTTAGATTATTGTCAGGTAACGAGGGTGCAGACACAAGCCTCCCTGGCACCACAGAGCCTTTTCATCAACATTTGTTTGCTTTGTGAAATAATTTGTTCCATTTCCATTTCATACGCAACAAAATGTGCACAGGCCCTTCTCTGCCAACTCTCAAGGCCAAAAACCACCTGCGAGCCTTACCTTCACCACTTTCTTTTCTTTTCTTTCTTTTTTATTAAAAGAGCATTTTACTGGGTGCTCTGACAACATTCCATACATCAATTATAGCCAGCGTATTTGTACATACATTGCCATCATCATGTTCTAAACATTTTCTTTCTATTTGAGCCCTGGGTATCAGCTCCTCTTTTTCCCTCCCTCCCCCACCCTTACTTTCATGCTCAGTTCCAGTCCTCATCACTGACTCCCCCTCCATTTTCCTCAGGTCCCATCCCCACTTCCCGCCTCATCCATGACCCTCACCAAGTCCCACCCCATTCTGTACACCTGGTAGTGTTTTACTCTGTCCGCGACTCCCATCCCCAAGGCTAGAGTAGGTGTCAAAATGGAGTGAAGGTGTGTGCTGCATATGTCAAAATAATCTAATTTCATCACAATGGAAACAGCGAAAGAGGGAAGTCCAGTAACAGGCCTGCTTAGGTGAGAAGGGCGTGCGGCAGGTCCCAGATACAGGCCTGAAGAGAGAGCCAGTCTCAGTGGAAGATTCTACCTCACCCAGCCCCGCCCCCCAGCCCAGCCTCATCGCTGCCTGCCTGTGTCAACACCACAGGGACTCAGACACAATCAGACCCCTGAGCCTGGTGGGAGGTTCCTGACACCACCTTTCCCAGAAGGGGCTGTGATTGGTCACAGTGCTGCTGCCCACGCTGCTCGCTGGCTCTTGCTCAACCCCTGGGAGACCCACAGCTGATGAGCCAGCCCAACACACTCGCTCAAGGCCAACTCACAGTTCCAGGTGACGTGAATAGCTGCCCTGGCCTGGCCATTCACCCTTCTCTCCATGCGTCCCTCACCCAGAGGTGGCCAATCAGCACCTGGCAGTGCTGTCCTCCCCCAGTATCTGACATTTGGCACTGGGTCCTAGGCAGGGGTCAAGACCTGCTGACTTCTCTACGGCCAGGAGGCTCTGGGCTCCTGACTGATGGGCAGAGAGGCAGGGAAGTGTGCGTGTGCATGTGTGTGTGTGTGCAGGTGGGGGCGTATGTATGGTGTGTGGTGTGGTGTGGTGTGTGTGATGTATGGTTGGTGAGGTGAGGTGTGTTGTGGCTGGTGAGGTGCCGGGTAGGGTGTGATGTGTGTGATGTGGTGTTGTGTTGTGTGAGGCATTGGGTGGCATGGGGTAGGGAGAATGATGCGCCTTCTACCAACTCTCTCAGTGTAACACTTAGGGCCATCCCACGCTCTCCCACAACTCCCGTGACCCCCAAAGGAGCCCTGTCCCACAACTGTCTCCCTGCAGAGTTGAGCGGATACGAGAGGCACAGGGACAAGGGGGCTCAGAAAACAGTACCTTCCAGAAGGCTAGGGTAGCACTGACCTTGATCAGGGAGCTCACAACAATGGCACCGGCATTGACCATGGGATTATGGGGGATTCCTGGGGAAATACAAACCACCCAGCTTTATCAACCACTTGGCAAAATCTCCTGGTTAGCCTGTCCACTCTGCAGGTTCAACAAGAAAGACTTCCATGCTCAGGAAGAAAGACTGACTGGGCTAACCATAAAGGGACAGACAAGCCCCCAAAGCAAAAGGGCGAGGTAAGCCAGGCATATGGTGTGGGGACAGGAGAAGGGGTTTGAGCTCGGGGGCGCTCACCTTCCTCATTGAGGGAGAGCTTGTTGTAGCGCAGGCCACTGGGCTCCTTGCCCACGAACTTGTGCACGTAGTCGGTGCCCAGGGTGCTTACGGAAATGGCGTAGGTGAGGGGCTTCACACAGGACTGCAGGCAGAAGGGAATCTTGGTGTGGCCCACGGAGTGCCTACGGGCAGACAAGTACCAGGGAAGGGGTCAGCCTTTGCGGGGCTCCTGTGCCCAGCCTCCCCCTCCTCTCACCAGCAGCTCACCGCTGGCCGTCCACAGTACACAGGGAGGCGCCCCAAAGCTCTGGGTTCGACTTGGCCAGCTGAGGGATGTAGGCCGCCACCTGGGCAGGAGCAGGAGAGAGAAGAGATGGATGTGGAGAGGGAAAACAAGACTGAGGTTCAGCGTCAGACTTTCAGGGGGAAAACAGTGACATTCTGGCTCCTGTAGGGCAGCGAGTCCCCCTCCGGCCTGTGGTTCCCCGGGGCCCCCTAAGCCTCACATCCTATAAGGCAGGTTCTTCTGAGGCCACCATCCTTTAGGGCAGTGGTTCTCAACCTTCCTAATGCTGTGACCCTTTCATACAGTTCCTCATGTTGTATGAAACATGTTGTGAACCCCACTCTTAAAATTATTTTTGTTGCTAATGCATCACTGTCATTTTGCTACTGTGATGAATCGGGCGACCCCTGTGAAAGGGTCGTTCGACCCCCAAAGGGGTCACGCCCCACAGGTTGAGAACCGCTGCTTTAGGGGGTGGCGGTCAGGCCATGAAGGGACAAAAGGCAAATGCAAGCACTATCTTCCTTCTTTGGGTTCTTAGGCTGACTTCCTACATCAGTTGTTGTCAGAACCCACACCCCCGAGTCTCGGTGTGCTCTAGAAATCACAGACGGCCCCAGAAACACCTGAAGCCTTGTCCCTCTTTTCAGAGGGTCTGCTTCCTGTCCCCCTTTGGAATACCAGCCCCAGGACATGTCTGAGAAGTAAGGCAAGTCTGGCCCAGAGCCCTCGTCCCTCCCTCAGTCCCCTGGCCCTCACTTTTCCTCCAGTGAGCTCTTTGGCATCTTCAAAGATGCGATCCACATGGCCCGTGAACTCCTCAAAATCAGGAATGACAAACTTCTTTCGGAATGCCTGGGTCAGGAGCACAATGTTGCTGCTCACACACCTGGATCCCAGACACGATTGGGTTAGGTGGGCCGGGACTCGCTCTGGAGCCAGGGCAGTTGGGAATCAAGAAGGGTGTGCGTTTCATCAGGTTTGGGACCAGTCACTGTGACCTTCAACAAGTCTCTCTCTCTCTCTCTCTGGGTCTTAGTTGCCTCATCTCTGAAATGTGGGGTGGTAGGGATAGGAAAAGACAACCCATGATCAAGTATTAAGAGGAAAAATAGCAGCCTAGTACATATTATAGTATGTCACATCTATGTGGAAGAAAAATCTTACATCGTAGGTACATATGTAGATAGATAGACAGATTTATTTATATCTATTCATGTTTGTATGTCAAGACACAGGACCGTCCCTGGACGACGTCCACTACTCTGTTAGCGTTTACGTACAGGGAAGTAAACTGAGATGAGGTCGGGAGGGAAACAGGACATGTGTGTCTCTATGCACATTCCTGTAGGACTTATGTAGTGGAGAGTAATACAGTAGGCCCCGGACCCCTCCCTGCTCTTAGTCTGAGTGCACAGCACAGGGTTGAGAGCAGGGCCCCTCACCCCGGGGCCCTCACTTTCGGAAGAGGTCTCGGTCCAAGAGGCCACCGCTGCTGGACTCGCGCACCATGCGGCGCATCTGGCTCATGCAGCCCCGGAGTCGGGGGTCTGATGTCTGCAGACCAGTGGCCTTCAACGCCTGCAGAGAAAAGAAGAGGCCCAGTAAGACCACCTCCAAGCACAGTCATCTTTCCGAGCGGTGCCCAGTTTGCTCAACTCCACCTACTATCAGGAAGAGTACGTGGTGGAACACATAATGGGCGGAATCCATGGGTTTAGAGACGAAGACAGGAGGGAATGACGCAGCTTTGAAAGCTAACAAGAGATGCCTGTCCTTTCTGAGACTGGCTTGGAACTCCTTTGAGGCATAGTCCTAAATCAAGAAGACAGGTTGAGATCGGAAGGTTCAGTCTTCCCACTGTGGGACAGGGCTGGGACTGTCTCAATGGCAGAGCATTGATTCCCATCTCTTCTCTGTTCTCACTGAGCAACCCGTTATCTGCCTGCATGTTTCCTAGCCCCTCTGCAGAAATCCCCAAGGAACGGAGTGGGTGGAGAGTGACTTACAGTAGTGAACTTGTGGATAGGGATCCGCTCTTGTCCCTCAGCAATCGTGTAGAAGAGCAGGTCACCCAGGCGGGACAGCATGCCACTCTCTGATGAGTCACTGGGCGAGATAGGAGAAAGGGCAGAAGCCTGAGAACTGCTCCCTGCACGTCCTCCTGGGACACGGGCAATTTCCAGTTAGTGTGTGTCCTCTCCGTGCACTTCTTTCCTGAGCCATTGATTCATCCCTGTAATTCACCTTTCCATCTCTCCTGATAAGTCTTGAATCTTACTGTCTAGCCTTCGTGGGCTTTTATTTTTAGCTGCCTTCTAAGACATCGCCCCTCCAGTTGTCCCTCCAGTCACCTCCAAGCCAGTCTGTCCAAACCTGAGGTCATCTTCTCTCCGCTCCTCCTCTTGTACATCTGTGGGACCAGCATCACCTGGGTGCTGGGCTGGAAGCAGGGTACCATTTCCATAGCCCGTGTCCAGCTGGCTGCCAAGGGTGGGCAAATCTTATCTTAACCATGTCTCGCAAATGCACCTGCTCTTCTCCTTTTCACCCACGGCAGCACCGTGGAAAGGAAAGAGTCAGTGGCCTTTCAACAAAAGAAAATCTAAAAACCAAACCCACTACCGTCCATGGCGACCCTAGGTAGGACAGAGCGGCACTGCCCCTGTGTATTTCTGAGACGGTAACTCTTCACAGGAGGATTTGAAGCACTTATTGATGAAGATCAAAGACTACAGCCATCAGTATGGATCACAACTCAATGTAAAGAAAACGAAAGAGGATGGCACGGAAGCTACAGCTCAGGGAGAGGGACATGTCTGATCAGAGCACACGGGAGCAAAGGAAGGGGGAGGGAGAGAATGGAGAGCACATCCTGGCCCACCAAGCCATGAGGACGATATTCCTGCTCAGAGCAGCCAATGCACAGAGAGGGCCATATGGCCAAGCCCACTACGAGACACAACATCCCTCACTGACCCATAGCTCTACAGGGGACAACACTGGAGACACAGTGT
>NW_022103898.1:76950595-76956346 GCF_000313985.2 Echinops telfairi | reverse complement strand
TGGAAACACAGGGAATCCAGGACAAGATGATCCCCTCAGGACCAGTGGTGAGAGTGGCGATACCGGGAGGGTGGTGGGAAGGTGGGGTAGAAAGGGGGAACTGATTACAAGGATCTATATATAACCCCCTCCCTGGGGGATGGACAACAGAAAAGGGAGGCATCGGACAGTGTAAGACATGACAAAATAACAGTAAGTTATAAATTATTAAGGGTTCATGAGGGAGGGGGCAGTGGGGAGGGAGAGGAAAAAATGAGGCGCTAATACCAAGGGCTCAAGTAGAAAGCAAATGTTTTGAGAATGATGATGACAACACGTGTACAAATGTGCTTGACATACAGTGGATGTATGTATGGATTGTATGAAAGTTGTATGAGCCCCCAATAAAATGATAAAAAAAAAAATCCTCACAACTGGACCATCATGATAAAAGGAGAAAAGCTCTAAGTTGTCAAGGATTTCACCTTACTTGGATCCACAATCAACACCAATGGACGCAGCGGTCCGGAAATCAAATGACATATTGCATTAGACAGCTCTGCTGCCTAAAACCTCTCTAACGTGTTAAAGAGCACAGATGTCACGTGGAGGTCTAAGGGTCCCCAGCCCTCCACGCACGTGCTGGCTGGACACTGAATACGGAAGAGTGCAGGAGGACTGATGCGCTTGAATTATGGGCGATGGTGAAAACGATTGGAAGTACCACGGACTTCCAGAGGAACAAACGACCAACTCCATTTCGAAAGCAGTAGAGTCAGAATGGTCCTTAGCAGCCAGGACATTGTACTTGGTAAAGTAGAGGGTTCGTGGAAAAGAGGAAGACCCTCAATTATACGGGTTGACACCGTGGCTGGAGCAAGGGGCTGAAACAGACTAACCACGGCAAGGATGGCAGCGGACTGGGCAGTGTTTGGTTCGAGTCTCCACAGGGTCACTAGGGGTCAGATCTGACTGGACAGCACTTCACAAAAGCAACATTTAAGTTTAAAAGGGAAAACATGTGTGTTTGGTCATTCAAACATGCCAAAAAATATTTCTGGAAGGCTATATATGAAAATAACATGGTCACAGTGAGACTAGTTGCCGATGGGGAGGAGAGGAGCCATGTATGATGGGGAAGGGGGAAAGGAGGGAAATCTCTCTGAGGGATACCTGGAGGAGGAAAGCACTCAGGCACATTTTGAAGACAAGTTTTTGTACCTGAGAGATGAAGCAATAAAAAGAAAACAATGCTAGACCACTGAAGGTATCACACGCCTTAAAAAACTTACACACCCTTTGACCCCGAGATCTAGATTGATTTACAATTAATATATAATACTAAGGGGGGCTGGGGGAGCAAAGCATAGGGCAAAGTGTATAATAGGATGCCGCTTGTATAAAAAGGAAGATCATGTCAATGTGTATTTGCTAGTAGATGTATGAAAGATCTCTAGAGTGTTATATATGATATATATGATATCTCTGAGCAGAAAAATTTCCTGGGGATTTATCCTAAGAAATAATTGAACAAATGCACAACAGAATATATTGTAAATCAAATTTGACATTGGCTAAATAGCTTATGCTAGCTACCTTATACAATGGTACCGTATAAAATGGCAAAATGAGAGCCATTTAAAATGAGTGTGTCATAGACACACAGAAATCCAAACCCCAACCAAGGAGATCATTGTGTCAATGAACGAGATGCTTGTCCTCAGTCCCTTACACTCTTCCCAGCACCCCATTCACCTTGCTTAGCTTTCTGGTGCTAGATACCAGTTACATAAGACTGACAAATTTTCAAAAAGTAAATTTTAAAGTGGAAATGTGGAGATGAGTTAAAAAAAAAAAAACGATAGTAGTAATCTCAACAATTGGGGTGGGGGTGTTTCAAAAGGCCTAAAAAGTCTGAAAAGCATAAGTAATGATATTGACTGGTTGAAAAATATGAATAATGTAAATTTTTCTCTATATGCTGTTGTGTAAAACACTTCCATAAATATATGTATATATCCATAAGGAACTGTTCTGTAATAATTATTTTACCTATATCAACATATTAATAGACTGTTACATAATTTTAAAAAAGAAAAAAGACCATAGAATTTTCCTCATGAACTTTTAAAAGCATATATATAGTCTATGTAGCTAGGTAAACATGTATTTATGATATTAAAGCCCACTTCAATAGAGTCGATTATGACTCACAGTGACCCTATAGGAAAGAGTAGGGCTTCTACAATTATAAATCTTTTCAAGAGCAGACAGCCTCACCTTTCTCTCATGGAGTGGCTAAGGGGTTTGAACTGCTGAACTTGTGGTTAGCAACCCAATGCTTAGTCTACAGCATCACTAGGGCTTCTCATAAATGGAAAATGTAGTTTACTGAGGAATGAATCCTACGATCTAATTTTTGTTAGACTTTACACACAGATGGCAAATACAGATATAATAACAGTATTAACTTGTTATCTCTAACTGTGGAATCTTTATTTTCTTCTTTGTACTGTTCTGTATTTATCTTGGTTTTTCTTTCATGACCAGGAAACCAATAAATATGGAAAACAAACAGGGCATGCTCTCTGCTGTCCGCATTTGCCCAGACACAGGACCGTCTTCCCTTGGTGATGTCACATTCCTAGAGCCCACCCCCCTCCAGTGCTCTCAAGCCCCTCTGAACCCCAGAGAAGCACCACCAGTCCAAGGTTGGTAAGGAGAGGCCCCTGGAGCACAGGCAGACCTCAGCACAGGATGGAGCCAGGGTCCCTGAAAACACCACCACTTGACTTCTCTGGAGAAGGAGGTGTGTGCGTGGGAACCAGAGTTGTATCTAGCTCATCCCCTGGAAGTGGGTGAGGGAGTTTGTCTTAGTTACCTGGAGTTGTGACAATAGAAATACCACAAGTGGTAACTTAAAAAAAAAAAAAATTTGCCTTCAATGTTTTATCTTAGATGAGTTTTATTTACTTTTTTTTTTTTTAGTTTTATTTACTTTTGATAATAAATTTTAAATTATAAATTAGGTGAGAGTTTACATTACAGATCATCAACCTTGTATTCAACAGGGTAAGCCATCAATCAAATCCCCCAATAGTTTATCTTTCACCCATTCCTCGACTTCTTTTCTCCCTCTTGTGGACTTCTCGCTTTAAGTTTCACCCAAGGTAACACTCACTGTGTTACCTTTCTCCCCTTACCTACCCTTGTCTCCCCACCCCCACCTGCAGGGTAGACTTGCTGAATAGTTATTTTCTCCTTTTTTATACTGCTAGGGAAGTTTTCTTCCAGGATTTCTTATACATTTTCTCTGTGGATTTTTGTTTGTTTCTTCCTGTTCTGCAATCCTCATGAAACGTAAGCTGTTCCTCTTGATAGTTTCCCACAGAATCCTTAGGCTTTCTTCAGAATCCTTTGCTTTTTGCGGATTGTTCCTCTTGAAGGTGGAGTCAGAGCTTTGTCTTTAAGCTCACTATTTCCATTTGTTCAATTCTATTACTTTGTTCTTTTATTAGTTATTGTTCTCTATTCTGTTCTTTTAAAGTGTTGTGTGATTCTAGTATCCTAGTGGTCATCTCCTGGATCTGTTTGATGCAGTGTTTGTCGTTTTTTCTATTCTGTCCATTGTTATCTTAAACTTTTTCTACCATGGAAAGTAGCTGAATATCAATCTTCTGAATTATTTTTTTAAAGATAGTATATTTATTGAGATTAGATTTTAAAACAATTGTTACTTTCACAATTTACACATGAATGCATTATGCTTTAAAAAAGAGACTAGTCCTCTCTGATGAAGACTTAATTCTTCATATAATACCCAATCTTTTTTTTTAATCGTTTTATTGAGGTGAATTATTTTTATGGTCGTTCCGGAGCCTTCTCTTCAGGAAAGTTCTTTGGATCTGGGTGCTTTCCCTTGCTGGTGTCTGCTTGTGTGTCGATGGGAATTGCCTGTCTCCACCGCACTGTTGTGCAGCTATCAGGGTTGGAAGGGTGGCTGGGTCCTGTGGGGTAGTTGTCTGTCCAGCGGTGCCGGAAAGGAATAACAGGAACCACAGCATTGAAGGAGGCAGAAGGGAGAACGAAGTGGAAAAGGAGTGGATGGGGTGGAATCTTTTTTTTTTTTTTTTTTTTTTTTTTTTTTTTTTTTTGGGGTGGAATCTTGATGTGGAAAGGGAGGCAAAAAAAAAAAATCGTGTTGTGGAAAGGGAGGGGGGGAAAAACGAAATTTGAAGAAAAAAAAAAGCACAGGGCCTGGGTTGGGCAAGTGGATAACTTTAACAAAGAGAAGTCTATTCTCTCATAGTTTAGGAGGCTGGGAGTTCAAATTCAGAAAAAGCTTTCTCTTTCTGCTCACTCTAGGGGAAGGTTCTTGTGTCCATTCAACTTCTGTGAGCCTGGTGTCCCTTGGAGAGCTCATTAGCATCAATCTGCCCCCTGAGTCTCGGAGGGTCTCGGTGCAGGGACTATGGGTCCAAAGGACATACTTCTCTCCTGGCTCTTCTTTCTGGGTGGTACTGTGGTCTCTGTCTCTGCTTGCTTCTCTCTTCTTTTATCTTTCAAGATAAGCAGTGATGCAGGCCACACCCCAGGGAAACTCCCCTTCCAGCAGTGTTGCATCCTTACCCTAATGCCCACCCAACGGACAGGCTGATGATAGCATATGACGTCATGAAGGAGGATCACTGCATTGGAGTCACTGCACCAAGGACTGTGTACAGGATGTGTATGCGTGCCCACGATTCAATCTATGACAGATGAAACGTTTGCTCTATCCCACCACTATTTCTAGCTCCCATGGGGATGAATTATGAGGAAGCTGGGGTAGAAGTGGAACAGGAGAGGGCTTATGCTGTAAAGCTTTGTCTCCTGGAGATGAGGCTGGTGCAGAAGTACAGCAGAATTGTTCATAATCAGTCATAGCTCCTTGGTCTGTCAGGGCAGGGACTGCAGTGGTGGTGAGGGAGTACTCGGGTGACTCTCTGGCTACTGTAATTAGGAAGCGCATGTCTTTCAGAGTGTCTGTCTGGTAGATGTTGATAACGTGGAGACGGTCCAGGTCCAGTTCCAGCTAGACTGGGTCAAGGGCTATCGGGCAGTGTGTGTGTTGTCCTCTGGAGAGGACAAGATTCCTTGCTCAGTCTGTGCGCATCTGAGAAAAGAGGTTCTGCCACCCGGAGTCTTGAGAGAGGTCTGGCCACTCAAGAAAGATGCGCCCAAGAGAAAGCCTTTGAATCAGAAACACCTGCACAGACAACGGTTCTGACCGGCTCTGGCTGGGGAAGTTTGCGTCTGAAGCTTTTTACCCACCCCCATTACAGATAGCCTCCCAATTCAACCAATGGGAAGACCCTGCTCTGCAGACTGGGGAGTCGTGACTACGCACACACCCAACACATACGCAAGCGACACACGCACGCACCAGTGATACACGCGCGTCACACAGGACACGCCGGAGACACGCAGAAACACAGGCATACCACCCCGTCCCAAAGCACACCTGGACCGGAGGCGGCTCTAGGCCCACTCATCCTTGCAGATGCCCACGAGGACCCGGGGGGAAACGGAGCGTGAGGATGCGGGCGCGGGGTGGGGGTGTCACAGCCCCCCGCCGCTCAGACAAGCGCCCCGGCGTCCCGGGTGAAGTGCGCACCTTGGACAGGCACCCAGCCGGGGATCCGCCCGCCCAAACGCCCTCGGGGCGGACGGCGCGTCCCCACCTGAGCGCGGCGGACCCAGAGCCCCAACCGGCAGGGAGAGGCCTCGCCG
>NW_022103898.1:76947930-76949658 GCF_000313985.2 Echinops telfairi | reverse complement strand
CACACACACACACACACACACACTTTAGTTGGCCTTGGTGGTTAGAGTGCTTAGGGTGTAGTACACGAGAATATTGTGAAGTACTCCCCAAATTTCTGGTGTACATTTTGTTTCTGGTGTACATTTTTATGGTTGGCCCTGAATTCCTTGGCGTAGAAAAGAGGTGGTTCCCCAAGAAGGCTTTTGAAAACGAAGTGTATGAAGGAATTTTATGATTTGCGATTAGGAGAAAATTTGTATTTCCACAGCATTGAACACAGCATCTGTATTTAGTAGGGATTCATTATATGAAAATAGTTGTTCTTGAATGCCCGCCTTATGCCAAATGCTTAGGTTCTCTTTGCCACATACCAGAGCCTAACAAAGTACTTATAATTCCCATTTCAAAGAAAAGTAAGACTTAGCAATGAGAACTTTTAAAAACTTTCATTGGCATGTAATTCAATAGTTCGATCACATCAAGATTTGTACAGTCAGTTTTAGAACATTCTCTTCTTTCTTGTACTCGTTATTAGCTCCCCATTTCCTCCCAACCATCCCCTGCCATTCCTCCAAGGAACTATTAATCCAGTTACTCTCTCTATAGATTTATATATCCTGGATTTCATATACAGAAAAACACTTAATAAAAACGAACAATACCAAAGTGAAACAAATTAAAAACCTCAATTGAAATCAAAATATTAAAACCTAGAGCAAATGTGAATGGATCATAAGGGAGAGCAAAATGACAGGGTGTTAAATTTTAACCAACTGTATATGGGACAATCCACTTTCTAATGCACTCTGTATGATAGCAAGGTTATTCACATTTTCAGTTCCTGGTCAGAGGGGTTTAATCCACATGTATTTACCCTGCACCTTTTTTTTCAACTGACAGCTTCAGAATGGGTCAAAGGGGAGATCAAGTAATAAGATAGCACTTTTTTACCTAACTGCCGCTGCCCTGATTAACTTTACAATACTCTCTGGTAACAGGGCTATTCACATCCCTCAGCTATGATCAGAGGCTTAATCCATGTGAGATCCTCCAAATTGATTTTGGGCTTCCACTGTCATCCATAGTCTTCTACAAATCAGGTGTTCACAATTTAAACTCTGATACCATTCCCTCCTTTAGATTTGGATGATAGTACTCACAATCCTTGGATCATATAGGCTGATATACAATTTTGGTCCTACAAATTATCACTTTGTTTCTTTTCCCTTTTTTGATAAAAATAAGCATCAAGGGTGTGTAAGTCTGGGTACATTAGAGAAACATCCACAGAAACTCATATGTATGAGAGAGTTTTATATAAAGGGTAAGTGTACATTAAGAAAGCATCCCAATCCAGTGCTGTCCAAGCCCATAAATCCAACATTAGCCCATATGTCTGACAGCAATCTACAAAGTCCTCCTTCATCTCACAAAACACATGCAATGATGCCGACTACAAGAGGAAAGCCGAATCAGTGAAACGTGTAAGCATCTCAGCGCTGGCAGGGGTCTCCACACAGCTGCTCCAGCACTCAGGGCTGCATCAGGGTAGGTCCTTGTGCCTTCTCCTCCAGGTTGTCTTGCAGGAAGCTGTAGGGAACAGAAGGAATTCTCTTAAGTTGTCTCCCCAAAATATGTACCAAACTTAGCTGCTTAAGAGTGACTGTCGGCAAAAGTAGGTCAGAGGTTATTCTCCTTAACATTGGCCATCTATAGTGGCTAGACTATTAGCCTGACTCACCCTAAAT
>NW_022103898.1:76945643-76947339 GCF_000313985.2 Echinops telfairi | reverse complement strand
TATATCTCAACCGTACAATTGTGCATTACTGAACCCAGAAGTAGTATTACTGAACCAGTGAGTTCTAGTACCGGGTGGGGCTGGCACCTCACCCCCCAGAGACAATTTTATTTAATACTACAGGAAGCGAGTCTTGCCACCTGAAGCATGGAACTGGCTAAGGCAGCTGCACCCTGCATCAGAGAGCAAGAGACCGGAGAACTGGAAAGGTGAGACTCACTGAGCCATTTATCTCTCCACCCTTCAATTGATCCCACATGTGTTTCTTGGCCAGGTTGGCACAATAAACCTTAACTATCCCAAAGGGTAATTGTGGGGAAATAAAATCATATTAAAACCTTACTCTGGAGCGTTCTGTAGAAAGGCGGTTCTCCTTTATTTTGGTTAGGGCTGGAAGGTTTATTTGGCTTGAAACTCAATGGAGTGAACTGGCTCTTTTTTGTTTTTTCCAAGAGATTTCAATCTGTGTTAGTCTGGGTAGACTAGAGAAACAAATCCAAGGGGACTCGTGTGTATAAGAAAGAGCTTTATATATGAGCAATTGAATATTGAGAAATCATCCTAGCCCAGTCCAGATTAAGTCCATAAGTCTGATATTTGTCCACATGTCCGATACTAACCTATAAAGATCTCTTCAGACTCATGAAACAAATGCAATGACACCAAATGCAGGAAGATCACAGGCCAGTGGGTGGGAAGTCTTGTGGATCCAGTGGCAGTGTAAGCATCTCAGCTCTGGCATAGGTCACCATGTGGCTCTGGGGCTCTAGCACAGCGCCATGCATCTTGTCCGCAGGAATGTCTTGCAGGGAGTGAGCATGTGTCCTGCCTCCAGTGAGCTATTTATTTCCTTAGTGCCTCCAAACGAGGTCATCAAGCTGTGACCTGATTGTCAGGCTAAACTCCACTCCTTCACTTTTTAAAAAAATCATTTTATTGGGGGCTGGTATAACGCTTATCACAATCCATCCATCCATTGTGTCGAGCACATTTGTACATTTGTTGCTATCATCATTCTCAAAATTGCTTTCTACTTGAGCCCTTGGCATCAGTTCAACACCCCTTCACGCTTAAGTGACAACAGATTATGTAACCTAACAGATTATGTGACTACCACCTAACCAGTTGAGATTTAACCCCTGTTATTGAGAACTGACATTTTCACCCCAGAATCTACATTTTCCCCGGGGACCCATGGGAATTGCCAGAGGATTTGGTTCAGTATATCTGGAATGGAAATCCAGATTCTCAGCAAGGAGTTCAACCAGATGAACTAACTGGGAGTCTTATGAAACAAAGATAAAATCAGGCTGTTACCTATAGATTTAATCTAATTCTAGGACTATAGTTTGCCTAAAGGAGCTGGTGGATGGTGGGCTACCTAGTACTAAACTGCTAACCACAAAGTCATCGGTTCCAATCCACCTGCCCCTGATCATGTCAAGATATACAACCTCGGAAACCCACAGAGACCGTCGACCCCGCCCTATAGAATCACTATGAGACTGAGTTGACTTGATACAGTGAGTGACTTCTAAGCAAATTCTGGGTCTTAATATTTAGTATAAACTCAACCCAGTTTTTCATATGTCACAGGCTAATCTGAGATGCTTCACAGGGATGTTATAATTTCTCTGAAACTTTTTGAACTGTTTCAGAGAAAGATACCAATGTGTTGGGGGATTTCTTTTTTTTT
>NW_022103898.1:76942381-76943820 GCF_000313985.2 Echinops telfairi | reverse complement strand
GTATCCCTAACAGTGGATTTTTAGGTGAGTTTCTGAATTAGTGATTGCAAATGTCTTTTTTCCAACAACCTAAATGGTTGACTAAGCATATAAATCTTGCGGGATGGAATTCACATGAATCAAATCTACCACATTGGTGGAAAGAGATGATGGAGAGGCTTGATATCTTCAGGCAGAACACAGCCAGGGCTAACTGAAATAGACCTTCAATTGCTCCGATGCAAGTTCACATTGAAGCTGAATAAAATGGAAACAAATCCATGAGAGCCAAAATATGATCTTGAGTCTATGCCACCTGAATTTAGAGACCATATCACGAACAGATCTGATGCATTGAACTCTAATAAACAAAGACCAGAGGAGTTGTGGAATGGCATGAAGGACATCGTACCTGAAGAAACACAAAGGTCATTGTGAGGAAGGAGGAATGAAATGATGAGGGGTGTCATCTGACCTCCTCCAGCTATACAAGAGGGAAGGAACACCAAACTCAACATCAGCGTTGCCCAAGGCCGACTCCTGTGAGGTTAAGGTCAGACCTGCAGCCAAACTCTACCTTCCTTACCGGTTCTGACGCCAACTCTCCCACAGCACTCTACTTTTCATTGGGTTCTATAACTCACTATCATGGCCACCCAGAGCTCACAGATTAAATTCTTGATTACAGAGTTTATTAGAGAATCGAACAGCACAGGTTAGAATCCAGGTGAGAAATGCTCAGGAAGTAACTGTTCAGTCAGGACAGTTTTTTTTCTCTGTGCCCGTAGGCAGGCCTCTCCCTAAAGCTCAGCCTCTGGCCTGGTCTCTGCCCTCTTGGACAGTATTACAAACCTTTTTTAGGACTGCCAATAAATGCCCAAAGGGCATGCCACTCTTCTATAAACCTCAATCCCAGCCCCATGGTCAACAAACACAGCCTTCCCAATTAAGTGCCCAGAGGCACCCTTACTCCACATGGCAGTCTCCTGCTCCAAAGCACTCAGCTTTACTTGCTTGATTAGCTGGGATGTCCACTGTTTTGTTCTTGCTCCTGGTTTTGCTATTTCTCTTCTGTTGCTCCTCTGGTGTCAAAACTATATTCTGGATCAAAGAGGTTACCTGCATAGGGATCAAAAGACATGCTTCATGCCTGTCTCTTGTCTCTCACTGGTAGTGAAAGCCCTCACTTCCTACTTCTGAGGTGGCTTGTTTTATACCCAGCAGGATAGCAATTACAATGAACTGTTGACAGCTATCTACAACTGAACCCTGTCTTTCCCCGTTTTCTCTTCTCTAGGAGGGGGTACCCCCCCAAAACCAAACAAACGAACCAGAAAAGCTCAGCTGATGTGAGAGGGATAGTGGGTTTGGAGTTTTTCCACCAGGTCGGACTATTAATCAAGCTTTCTATTTAGAAGTTATGAAAAGAAAAAGGCCTGATTTGTGGCAGATGGGGGACT
>NW_022103898.1:76939136-76940527 GCF_000313985.2 Echinops telfairi | reverse complement strand
AAAAAGGAAAGAAAGAAAATATTGAAATGGATGGCAAAAGAACCTCTGAAACTTACTCTAGATTGTAGCGACGCTAAAGCAAAAGGAAGAAATGATGGAGTAAAAGAACTAAACAGAAGATTTCAAAGAGTGGCTTGAAAACCAGTATTATAATGGAATGTGCAAAGACTTGCAGTTGGAATACAAAAAGGGAAGACCATGCTCAGCACTCCTCAAACTGAAAAAAACGGAGGGAAAAGTTCCAGTCACGAGTTGTAAGATTGAGCCAGTTATTGGACGAATCAGGAAATATCAAAGGAATACGGAAGAAATACATAGAGAGTCATGATATCAAAAAGAACTGGTTGACATTCGACGATTTCGGTAAGTCGACTATGCTCCAGAGCTGGTGCCACTGAGGAAAGATGTTCAAGCTGCACTGAACATGAAATTCCAGGCTCCAGGAACTGATGGGCCGTCAGTTGAGATATCAACAAACACTTGGAGGTGCTCACTTGGCACAGCGACCTGGCCAACTCACTGGAAGAGGTCCGTGTTTGTGCCCATTCAAAAGAAAGGTGAGCCAACGGAATGTGGAAATGACCCAGTGATATCATTAATATCACACACAAGATCTGCTCAAGATGATTTAGAAAATGGTTGCAGAAGTATATCAACAAGGCACTGCCAGAAATTCAAGCCAAATTCAGAAAAGTACATGGGATTGTGATAAGAATTGTATGAGCCCCCAATAAAATGATTAAAAAAAAGAAAAGTACATGTAATTAGAGATGTTTGCTGATATCAGATAGATTTTGGCTGAAAGCACAGAATACCAGAAAGATGTTTGCTTGTGTCCCATTGACTTTGCAAAGGCATTTGACTGTGCGAGTCATAATAAATTATGGGCAACACAGTGAAAAAGAGGAATTCCAGGACATTAATTGTGCTCATATAGAACTTGTACATAAAAAAAAACTTCTACATAAGCCAAAAGGCAGTTATTTGAACAGAGCAATGGGCTACTGTGTGGTTTAAAATCAGAAAAGGTGTACACCAGGGATATATATATATCGTTTTATTGGCACATACTTTATATAGCATACACTTCAATCATTCACTAATATCAAGGAGAATTGTACAATCATTACTATATAAATTTTAGAACATTCCCCACCCCCACTCCCTGCCAACCAGGGTTATAGTTTTTCACCACACTTATTAAATCTATGTACTGAGAAAATAATCTCAGAAGTTGAGCTATGTGAAGGAGAATGTGGTATCAGGATTGGAGGAACACTCATTAACTATCTGTGATGTGTGCCTTGCTTACTAAGAGCCAAGAGGACTTGAAGCACTTACCCTGTTTCTCTGAAAGTAAGACATCCCCCGAAAATAAGACCTACTTACAG
>NW_022103898.1:76934040-76938383 GCF_000313985.2 Echinops telfairi | reverse complement strand
TCTGTGTTGGAAGGACAGCCAGAATGCTCCTTAGAAATGACGGTGGGAGACTTTGTCCCACCTTCTTTGGGCATGTTCTCAGGAGGGATCACCCCCTGGAGAAGGACAACAATTATTTCTTCAATTGTTCTCAGTGTGTAAACCTTACCTTTGTTTTTTTAATTGTTTGAAATTCTAAGCTTCAGGTTTTATTTTTTAATCATTGTATTAGGGGCTCATACAACTCTTATCACAATCCATACACACATCAAGTGTGTAAAGCGCATTTGTACATGCATTGCCCTCATCATTCTCAAAACATTTGCTCTCCACTTAAGCCCCCGGCATCAGGTCCTCAATATTTCAATCATATTAAAAAAGAGTTATGCAATCCTCACCCCAATACATGTTAGGATATTTTCTTCTTTTTTGTGCTCATTGTTGTTAGTTCCCCCTTTTTCTCCAACCTCCCCTGCCATGCCCCCCAAAACCCTACTGCCATCAAGTCCCTACTGACTCAAAGCAACCCTGTAAGACAGGGTAGAACTGCTTGTGTCGCTTCCAAGACTGTAACTTTTTATGGGAGTAGAAAGCCTCATCTTAGTCCCTCAGAGCACCTAGGGCCTTTCTTGAACTGCTCATTTTGTGGTTAGCAGCCCTATGCATAAAACCCACTCCACCACCAGGGGTGCACTGCACTGAGAGGTATGTATAGATACATTGCACGTAGCGATACCACAGCTGCATTCTTAGGGCACCCTATCAAGGAGGTACATGGTTTTGATTTGACCCATCACTCGCAGTATCTCACGTCACTTGTCTTTCTCCTGCAGAGGAGCCGGTAGCTCTGAACTGCTGGCCTTGTGGTTAGCAGCCCAACATGTGGCCACGACACCACTGCCATGCTCCAGGAAACTATTCATTCAGTTCCTGTCTCTATAGGGTTACTTATCCTGGATAAGAAACTTACACAGAAAAATAGAAAAAGTCAAACCAACCAAACAACAACAGTGGCAAAATAAAAGAGAAAAATTTCAATTTTAAAGAAACCAGGAAACTACTAGAAACGGGAACAAATAGAAAAGGTCATAAGGAAGATCCAATGACAAGGTGTCACATTTTAACCCCGCTACATCTGCAGTAAATGAGCCGACCATTCACATCCCAGTCCTTAATCAGAGGGGTTTCACTGGAGGCAAATGGATTTTGGGCGGGCAAAGCTCTTTTACAGTCCTTATCCAGCTTAGCTGTCATGATAATCCCCGAGAGACGGGACCGATTCTGTGCTCTTTTTGTAGAAGAGGAAGCGGATGCTTTAAAAGGATGTGATCTCCCCAATTTAACACAGCGATGAAGTGCAGCACTGACACCTGCTTATATACAAAATGCTATGCTGTTTCCCCAGGATTTGGCCAAGGGGCAAGCCCTATTTTATCCAGGGGGTGGCAGTATTTCCCTTAGTATTCATTGGGAATTCCCATTCCCAGGGGCTATAGGGACCATCTCTGGGCTTAGGAAGGCGATCATTTCCTAAGTGTGTCTTTCAGTTGAACTTGTACGTAACCTGGCACAAGCTTGTTAAGCCGTGCTTTACTACACGAAAAGGCTTGGAGTTTTTCATTGATTTTAGAACTGCACTTGTAGCAAGTGAAGGTGACTGATGATGACTTGATTGTGAGAAAGGTTGATTCAAGGATTTGACCTGCTAAGGTCGCGTGGCTGTTTCAAACCCACCAGCTGTTCTGCAGGAGAAAGATGAAGCCGTCTGTTCTTATAAAGATTTCCAGTATCAATACTCTGATGGGATGGCCACTCCAAGACTGCATCTTGGGTGGGACCCCTGGCCTAATTAGTGGATGTCCAATGAAAGGGGACCCAGAACCACCATATACTTAGCACCTCAATGTTCCCTTTGCTTTAATATAACAGGTTTTAATCTGATAGGCAGGATCTGCCCTTGTAAGAATTGATACAGGAAAATTTCCCCTAGCTCCTTGCTCAACTCATGGATTGCAGCTCCCAGTTGGACGGTACTCAGATAAACTCCTCCCATCAGCAATATCTTAAATTCTATGTCATCGGATAAATTTTTGAGATCTTATCAATGCAACCACCTTATACCCCAGGGGGGTGATTGACAATGTTCTTTTTGTTTCTTTGTTTTTGTTTTTCTGTGTTTTGTTGTTGTTGTTGTTGGTTGGTTGGTTTTTTTTCATAATATGACCGCCAAAATAAACCAGAGTCGTTCATAACCTGTGGACAAGCAATGGATTCTGGGCTCCCACTAAATTCTAGTCCCAATCCAAGAACAGTTAACTCTTTTTTTTTAAATTGTTTTATTAGGGGCTCATACAACTCTTATCACAATCTATACATACATCAATTGTGTAAAGCACATTTGTACATTCATTGCCCTCATTCTCAAAACATCTGCTAGCCACCCAAGCCCCTGGCATCAGCTCCTCATTTTTCCCCTCCTTTCCCACTCCCTCCTCCCTCATGAACCCTTGATAATTTACAAAGTATTATTTTGTCATATCTTGCATTGTCCGACATCTCTCTTCACCCACTATTCTGTTGTCCATCCCCCAGGGAGGAGGTTATATGTAGATCCTTGTAATCGATTCCCCCTTTCCAACCCACCCTCCTAGTATTGCCACTCACACCACTGGTCCTGTAGGGCTCATCCGCCCTGGATTCCCTGTGTTTCCAGTTCCTATCTGTACCAATGTACATCCTCTGGTCTAGCCAGATTTGTAAGGTAGAATTGGGATCATGATAGTGGGGGTGGGTGGGAAGGTGGGAGGAAGCATTTAGGAACTAGAGGAAAGTTGTATGTTTCATCATTGCTACGGAACAGTTAGTTCTCATAACGTGACCCTATTCCATACTCACCTTCGTGCAATGATCACTGAAGATAAAGATGCTACAGCACAGTGTGCTGAAGAAAGCAGATGGTGCCCGGCTATCAACTGGAATAGTTCCTGGCATCTTAAAGGCTTGTATTCAAACAAGCAGCCATCTAAGTGCGGCATCAACTAAGTCCACATCAAAGAATTACGCCAGCTAGTGTGATCCAATGACAACAAGAAAACCCAAATAGGACGAAGGGAAAAGTACCAGAGCTCAAATTGCGAACATCCAATTTGTAGAACGCTATGGAGGACAGTGGGAGCCCCACCTCCATCTGCACAGTGGCTAATCTGATTAAGCTCCTTCCGATCAGCACCACTGTCAGACAGAGACTGCTGTAGACGATCAGGGTGGACTGAACCCTGGTATACTCTGATACCCGGTCAGGTGACCGCCCTCCTGACGCCACCTGAATTTTCTCTAGACTCAAATATTTCTAGCTAGCTACATGACAGAAATTTCTTCGCTGGCTTTTAAAATATTGATGGTGGCCTTTTCTTTATTAAGCTATCTTTGTATTTTTATCATTTTATTATTATTTTCTTTTGCTGTTTAGTTTTGTTTTTATTGTTTCTGCTGGGTTTCCCAGTTTATGAAGCACAGCAGGAGTAGATGCTGTGCAAAGGTTTATCAGGGATGTGGAGGGGGGATAGACAGTGGGGAGGAAGAGAGGATGCTGGTGGGGGAGGGAGCCCTAGAACTGATTGTGATAATGTCTATACTCTTTTAAAAAGTGATTTAAATTTTAAGGTATAAGGAAGCATATGATATGTTAATATTATATTGAGAAATTTACACACAAAAAAAGAAGGCAAACTTGACTAATAGTCACCATGGGTGAAGAGAAAGTTGCTGCATAGGGGGCTGTGAGTTTATGTTAATGGTAGTGGAGTAATTTGAAAAGGGATATCAATAATGGTTTGTACAACATGAAGAATACAATCAGTGGCTCTAAATTATACATGTAGAAGTTGAATTGGAGAATGTTTTGTTGTGTATATTTTGCCACAATTAAAAAAATGCAGGAATAACAGTGAGTACAAGGAAGAAGAAAATGCTCTAAAATTGATTATACAATCATTACAATTGTACACTCATTATAACTCTTAGTGATATAATTGAATTATTAAATTGTATGATGGATGAGGCGCCAATAAAACAGCTAATATAAAAAGAAAAGAGTTTCAGTCTCAAACCCTAAAGAGCAGTTTTACTTTATTTACCCAGAGGGCTCCTGAGAGTCGTATGGACTTACTGGCAAGTGTCTTTGGTTAGGGTTGGTTCAGTAGTTTCAAAATGAGAGCAAATTTACATCTTATTAAAGAGCAAGTAGGAATTGTCATAAGTGGATGTTTATGTCTAGGGATTTACTGTAATTAAAACAAGTGATAAAAGTTTTACTATCTCTGGTAGCAGATGGACATTGGGCCTCTACTCAAGTCCTCCCTCAA
>NW_022103898.1:76931684-76933018 GCF_000313985.2 Echinops telfairi | reverse complement strand
AGACAATGTTTTGAAAATGATGACAGCAACACTTGTACAAATGTGCTTGATGCAATTGATGTATGGATTTGTTATAAGAGCTCTAAGAGCCCCCAATAAAATGATTTATTTTTTTTTAAGTTTCACTATCTCTATCAGCAAATAAAATCTTACCCCATAAAAATAAGGTGAAAATATTATTCTCTTTTTTTTTTTTCTTCTGCCTCTCCCAAGCTCTCTGCACACGACACGACAGAAAATATTATTCTCTTAGTGACTATCCTTGAGCATAGATTATGTTTAAGTGTTAAATGTAAGCTTTACTAAAATGGGTGCTTACTTCCCAGGATGTCACAATCTGGAAGCAAGAGGTGGGAATTTCAAGCCAAATTAGATCATATCAATAAGCATATGAAGAATAAGATAAAGGTCTATGCAAATGACGAGTAACATGCTCTGGGAATACACATCTATACAAGAACAGGAGTGTAACATTATCTAGCCCCCTGGGAGCGGTTTTACTCTACTGTGAGGAGACAAGGGCACATTCAAGTTCTCTGGCCTCTTTATGTCCTCAGGTAAGCAATAAAAAGAAACGAATACATATTTTAAAAGGAAAAGCTCCTAGACATCCTGATAGTCCATCACTGTCAACAATATCCAATGAGGCAGGCAGTGAACAATGCTACGTGTAAGGCTTCGTCACGGTTGGTAAGGCAGAGGGCCAGCGCACAGAGGAAGGCCCTTGAGATGGGTGGACGCAGCGGCTGCCTCAATGGGCTTAAGCACAGGAACAGCGGTGAGGCCGGACGGCGCAGGCTGGGCGGGGTTTCATTCCACTGGACATTAAGGTCGCTATGGACTGGAACCAACCCCATGGCACGTGACAACTACGAACAGTACTGGGGATAGTGCACCTTCCTCGTGGTTTGTCCTGATCAAGCTTGTGATTCTGGGAGAACCCACTAGAGGCTGTTGGCTTTGTACACAATACATTGCTATTTTTAATATATTGCTTATAGTCAAATCTTATATTAGATCTGAGAATTTCAGGACATGGTACAAATTATCCCCGGAAGACACTGAAGAAATAGAAGAACCAATTCAGCAGGATTCAAGCAAATTGTCTTCCAAATAGCTAGTAAATCGGGTAGATTCTTGAATGTGTAATTAGTAGCAGTCATTGGTAACTAGTTTTTCTACAAATCCTTCTGCTACTTGCATTGTAAGTGTATCCCTAGAAATATTGTCCAATGTGCAATTTAACCACAGGCAAAGGATTGGGGATTACTGCTACTTATGATAAAAGAATACTTCCAGGGAAATATTTGAAATTTTACCTCTGGAATTTGCCA
>NW_022103898.1:76926900-76930399 GCF_000313985.2 Echinops telfairi | reverse complement strand
ATCATACATCAGAAGGGGGCAGGGCTAAGCTTTGTTCACTGAGCTGAAGCCAGCTCCTACTTGGTTTCCTCCCCAAGGAAGCTGATTTGGTAAGTGAACTTTTCCCCCACTTCTTCCTGAAGCATAACCTCTTCTCTTTACCAGCAAATAAATACAACATTTTGGAGAGTTTCCATTCATTCACCTTTGGGGCAGAAAGGTAATCAGTGGGAGGAGAGGTAATCCACAGTGAGTATTTAAAGATGGGGCAAAACAGCATTGTTGACCCTTGCATTTCTTGGTCAGCAATTTTGTACCAGATTTCAGAACTTCTCTGGCAAACTGGTCAGTGTCCTCACCGCTGTCAGCATGTGCTGAACTAGCCGGGCTCCAGAGAGGCTGTTTGTCTGGCTGGGGCCCAGCGCCTCTGCAGGACATGCCTTCCAAGTCCCGGCTGGGGAAGAGCCTCTGGTGGCACCCTTCAACATCCAGTTCTAACTCCCGATTCCTTCACCTAAGACATTTGTTTAAATATGCTGCTGCTGACTGTTTTTGTCTGTTTCCAGAAGGAATCATAAACCAGTCTACGTGGAACCAGAGGTACACCTGTTTCTTTTCCAAATCTCTCAGTTTTGTGTGTGCCGGGTCTGTGAGAATAGGCTTTGAGGCGCCTGCACGACCTCCCTGATAAATGTAGGCAATACAGTGAGAAGGATGGACCCCGGAAACCTCCTGGAGGAAAAAAGGACTCTTCCTTCTTGCATACGCATCCTCCATCAATCCTGAGTTCCAGCAGCTTCCCTGTCCCTTCCACCAAACCCGTACCCCTGTAAAAGGGCACTCGCCAGAGTGAAAGGTACCCCTGTAAAAGGGCACTCGCCAGAGTGAAAGACAGCACTTGCAGCCTTGCTGACGTTCTCTGGCAGAATTTCCTTTGGCCAGTTAACTTGCACATCTGGGTCATTTTACTGCTATGACCCTGAACTTAATAGTCAGACTACAGAACCTGGGCTTATTTCATTGGCTTCTTCTTTATCTTGCTGCTTGCTACCTGATACTATCTCCGGGAAGAGTGGGAGACGGGGCTACAATCTGAATGTCTGGAAGCTCTCTGCTTTTCTTTCTAGATCCATTTCTACTTCTTAGACTTGCAGAGAAGTGGGAGGTGGTGCGGGTTGTGTCCAGTGCTCGTGGGTCCTGTTCCCGGTCCATTTTGTTTCCTTTTCCCCTTGGGGATGAGATGTTTCATCAATTTCTAGGGCATGGAGAATTATAAAGATATATATTTAATACAAATAATCCCTAAGCAACCAGTTTGTTTGCTTATGGCAGAGGGAGGTGGGGTTGGGGAAGAATGCAATGGGGGTGATCTCTAAAACTTATCATCCCATAGTTCCTGGCTTTGTCCTTAAACTTGCCTAGCCTTGCCTCGTCCCAGTAAAAATCTTTTGACTACAAGTAAGATACCAGGCTTTGGAACATGTCACAGAGTTCTGCGAATCTGGGATCTGTGACACCTAGGGTCATATTTGAGATAACATCTATTTATGCAGCCAGCCCACCTCCCACGGACTTTGTAGGCATGGCCTTATTTCACCTCACTGTGCGGTTAGGAAGTAGATTCTGTCCACGTCCTCCATTTTACAGATGAGCAAGGTAAGAAACAATCCTGGGAAGTCATTTCCCCAGCGTTACTCAGCCTGTGAGTGACAGCACTGGGTCCCATTCCAAAGGCTGATGAGCAGGTTTCACTGCCTTTTGCAAAGGTGTGGACCAGAAATGCTGCAGAGGTGGACCTAAAGTCACATACATTCTGACAGCGGTGTCAAGACTGGAACTGGATTCTCTCAAAAGCCCAGCCAGGGCTTTAATGGTTTTCAATTCAGAGAGGTCACCGAGCAGCAAGAAGTGAGAACCCAAGACATTAGGATTTTAACAAAATTCACGTCGCCTGGGAAGTAGGCCTTCCTGAGTAGGTTTCTGTGCAGTCTTGTTTAGACTGGGGGAGGGGGCAGCATCCAAGGCGCCAGGCAATAAGGATAACTTGGCAGATAAAGAACGCGGCTCTCTGAGGGCAGCAAAGGACCATTTTTCATGGGTGCAGTATTGCTGAGGGATGTTTAGCTTCTTCTTTTCTCTCTGTCTTTCTCTCTTTTTGAAGTCGCATGGGGCTGCCCCGTGGTGTTTCCAATCTCAGTTGCAATTCCCACAGTGAGAGGCTGCCCCCACCCTTCCTGTGTCCCTTGAGCTAAGCAGGCACTTCCTGTCCCACTGGAAATGAAAGTTGGAGATTGGGGGTGGGGTGCCTGTGCTTATTTACTACGCAGAATGTTAGAGCTGTCTGTTCCATGATCCTGGCAAAAAAGGCGCCAGAAAAACTGGACCGGAGATGCGGCCTCCATTCTGTGGAGAATTTGGGCCGACAGTTGCTGTGATGAAGTCCATGGGCTCCTCTATGTCTCCAGAGATTAGCTGTGGCGGCAGCAAGATGGCCTTATGAGGGAGTTAAAGGCTTCCTGTTCTACAGCGCCTCTCTCCTTGGATGGGTAAGCGGTTACTGGGTATCATTTTGACATTCCCGGTTTCCTGCACGTTCCTTTACTTGTCGAGGCTGCTTCTACAAGGACCTCCCTTGAAGCTGCTGCAGGTGAGGGCTGTGATTTGTGTTTGGCCCTTGACACTCCTGACTTGCAGTCTTCTCTAAGAATCTCCTCTGTCTTTTGCTTTCTCCCGAATCACACGCCCTTTAAATGGTCACTCTCCTCACAGCGCGGCACCAACTCGAAGCAGACATCCCCACTTGGTGGACTTGTGTGGGCATCCGCGCCAGCACTGGTGAGTTCTTGACATTGTTTCAGCTTCATGGACCTGGAAGGCTAGAGGATAGTGGAGTAAAAAGTCAGGGTCCCTTCACATTAGTAAAACAACAACAAAGCCAAACCAAAATAAACCAACACACACACACACACACACACACACACACACACACACAACCCCCTATTTGGAACCAAGTTTCATGAGTAAGCCCTATCTGGTCATATTTCCCTTCCATCCGAGGCCATCCTGGAGAGAATCCCAAACAGGAGAGAGGACTAGCTATTTCCAGACTGCTTCGCGTCTCTCTGCTCTCTGGCATGCTCCTCTGTACCCTGGGCCTTAAGATCCCAGTGAAGCTTGGCTCACCCTTCACACGCACTGTCCCGCTAAGGTTTGGGGCGCAGTCTCCTGGTCCCTGGGAAATCCTGCTGCAGCTGAGCTCTAAGAGAATGTGATCTAGCAATCACGTTCTCTTTCCGCGGAAATCAGACTCTGTTGGTCGAGGAAAGGAGATTGATTTGAAAAGTCAGGTTTTGGTGAGACCCCAGGACGCCTTTCCTGCTATTTCTAGCATAAACTTCTCAGCCTGCTCAAAACAAAACAAGACAATATCTTGGGCATTAGGACCCAGTGGAAGTGCCTCATTCAGACTCGGGTGAACCTCTCTCAGTGACGTAAACTAGCAGCCCCGGCTCAGTCTCCA
>NW_022103898.1:76922086-76925631 GCF_000313985.2 Echinops telfairi | reverse complement strand
TATGTAGGCTTCAAGAAGTTCATGAAAAAATGCCCATTATCTTGCCATTCCATTTTCCACCAACTTTTGAAAGCCCCTCCTTATGTGTGTGTGTATATATATATATATATATATATATATATATATATGTATTTATTCTCTTCAAATCTTATAGAGTACTGTATGAAAGTTGCTCCAACTCCCTCAGGTTCCCCGGAACTAAGTAAAATTAACTTTTGTTTTTCATTATGCGTGTCTTTGAAGCTGCCAGAAATCTTCTCTTTTCTCAGTTCGTCATCCTCCTTGGAATGGAGGAAATATTTGACCAGCTTCTAAGTCTATGGGGGACAAAACAAATGGTTGTAGAATTGGAATCAAATCTCCTATCTCTTTCCAATAATTTGTAAAGTTAGGGAAGCAATTCAGGAAGCAGTCAGCCCAAAGGGGGAGGCAGTGGATCCATAATTGTTACTGCATTTGTCAAGGAGGCTCTGGGTTCTTCCAGGCTAACGTTCGTTCTGATGAGTAATGACGCTGTGCAGGTGCGTCCATCACTCTGTCTGTTGATGTACCTCCTTCTGCGCATATCAGTATTTATATACTTAGAGCACAACTGCATTGTTCTATGTCGTTTTTTTAAAATACCAGTTACCTTGGCATATCATTCACATACCATACCATTCAATGGTTTTAATATACGGTATTAAAAGAGTTGTGCTGTCATCACTACAGTCATTTTTAGAATATTTTCCTCATCCTTGTACCATTATTATTAGGTCCCCATCACCCACCAACCATAACTTTAAGGAACTGTTAATCCAGTTGCTGTCTCTATGGGTTTACCTGGTCTGGGTCTTTATGCAGGTATTTACCTGTAGGTAGGACATCATGTGTTCATTTCTCTGATTTGGGAAGAGTGGTCTGAATGCATTTGCTCATGTAATGTAATCCCAAGATTACAGAAGCAACAAGACCAACATCATTAGTTTTTAATACTAAATGGAAGGCATGCCCACTAAGAAAGATTACACATGATGAAGTAAGTATATGAAATTGAAAAAGCTAGCTTTCTTTTCTGTCCTGTGGCTTCTCACTCCTCAAGGAAAATTTCGGGAAGCAGTCAGGTACATGTGTCCTTCCAGGGTTTCATCCTTTTACTCTGGGCAGTGGCTTACCTGCTTTCTTTAAGATCAGTTTCTCAGCTAGCACAAGTCTACAGAATAAAATGCCTGCACCTGGCCGAAACATTCTGAAATCTGAAAATACCGGTACAATTAAATTCTCAATTTCCGAGCCAGTACAAATTATAAACCTGCTGTTGGAGATCAGGAATTTTGTACACCATTGGCTTGATGTTAGGGGTCCTCATCACCTAGCGCTTACGGTCTAAAAAATAATTGTTACCGCCCTCTGTTTGAAAAGCTATTTGTATACCAGTAGAGTTTACCACTTGCATATTCAAAAGCTTAGGATTTTATTTATTTGACCTTAAAAATAAGGATGGCTTTATTTTGAAAAATATTTGTAGGCTTCCCTTTTCCAGAAAGGTGTTTCCAGGGAACTCTGTGAGGAGCATGGCTCCGGAGTCTTTGGCAATGAAGATAAGCATGCCATCCTCAAATGTAATGCCTAATAAACACCCATTCTCTCTCCCGAGGTACTACTGAATCCTCAGTCCCTTCTTTGGAATTAAATAGTCACAGAAGGGGTGGAAACAGGGTTTCTGAGGAGTCTGCAAAATAATGGTAGGCTTTTAAAAACATATTTCAGTGGCTTTCCAATGACTCTCCCCCTTTAAAAAGGCTGAAGTAAAAAGATCAGAGTGCTAGAGACCCAACGCTGTTTTTCCCCTACTGTCTGAAGGAGTTAAGTCAGTAGAGAGATCAGCAATGTAGGTGAGACTGAATGAGGAAATGTTTGGGGCTGAAGGAATTTCTGACTTGTGAGGGATTAACCACGCCCTCATTGACATCATCTCCCTGGCATGTGTTGTTATAAGTTAACTCCTCCTAGCATCAACAACCATTTCCTTTGGCCAGAAGGAAAAGGGACTCTGTATTGGGATAACTGGCTTTCTGCTGTGTAGTTTGCATGCATTTCTATTTCCTCAAGATGTGAACATATTAAGACCCGTGTGGAGGCCACGAGAGGGCCCACAGGGAGAATCAGACTGACGGGTGAGTGCTGCCGTAGCCTCTCTCTGGAGAAAGCTTGCATTACCTGGGGTTTTTAAGGGTTTGATTTGTGAGAGAGGAACGTGGGAAGCATTACCCTCATTGTTTATCATCCCAACAGGGGAGAGAGAATGTATCCCTGTGTGTGTTTACTACATTGCCGTCTAGTTTCTATCAGGTCAAATGTAATAGAACTGAGATTGAAGAACTTTCCAGTCTAACACCTATTGACCAAGCCCTTACTTCTGTCATCAGTAATACAATCGATTTAGTTGCTTAAGGTTTCCTGGTAATGGCTTTTTGGTTGATCCATCCTCTTAAATTTCTAGCATGACTACCTTACTTTCAAGGCCTCTGTGGTGAAACAGTTAAGCCCTCCCTGCTAACCGAAGGCCTGGTGCTTAGAACCCACCCCGCTGCCCCATAGGGAAGGCCTACTGATTTATTTCTGTAAAGATGATGGCGGCTAGGAGTCTGAAATGGATTCCAGGACCCCTACCAAGAACACTGTTTTCCTTACTGCCTGCCTCCTCACGGACGGACTGCCTTTACTACTATGCTACACTTCCCACAAGACCTCCTTCCTCCTGTCTCTCTAGCCCTTCCTAACCCCTTGCCCCAAGTCATTTTATACCTGCTTCCAGAACAAGCTTCCAAGCAGCAGCCTGTGCTGAGCACTTCCCGCATAAAGACGTCTCATGGCTCCAGATTTACCTACTGAGCAAAGTCCAAATCCTTAGGCCAATGGCCATGATCTGTCTACCCAGCCCTTCTGAACCTTCCTGCCCTCAACCCTTCCCCATGATTCACATACATTCACTCTACAGTAATGGGGTTGTGTTCCCGTCTTCCCCAGGATATGTCCTTTGATGAATTGTTTACATTTCCTATTCCATAGGAAGCTGTGTAGCCACACAGAAACAATATAGACAAAAGCCAGGACAAGGACAATATATGGATCAGAAGAAGAGATCAGTGGGAGTTATGGAGTAGATGTGCAAACCCAAGAGTTGTGTGCTGGGAGAGGGTGCGTGGGAGAGGGAGGGTGGTGGAGGGAGGGGGAAAAAATGGATGGATGGATGGGCAGATCTATAGAGACAGAAGGTAGTCAGACTTGTGCAGCCATCCCTATCATCAATTTTAGAGCATTTTCATCAGCCCAAAGGGAGATCTTGTGACCATTAACCCTTTCTCCCCATTTAATCTCAAACCCCTCCCTCCTCACCACTGATTGCATGACTGTGACTGTTCTAAAAACCATCGAATTCACTGCACTTTCCAGGTGGAGTGGGTTATGCATGTTGGACAATTAAACACAAATCGGAAGTTTGAAGCCACCAGCTGACCCAACATCCATCCATCCATGTGTCAAGCACATCTGTACATTTGTTG
>NW_022103898.1:76918215-76920505 GCF_000313985.2 Echinops telfairi | reverse complement strand
CTCTGTTCCGTTGGAGTGGCTTCACTTACATGTATGTTAAAGCCCCAGCAGGCGAGGCTCTCGCACTTAGTGTGATTGTGACTCTGGAAAAACTCCTAAACCTTGTCTTTCAAAATCCTACTGTTCCTTCCAGTTTAGCTGCAGTGTTACTTCTGTAAGGTTTCTCCTCAATTCTCTAGCTCTCAGCCCCCAAGTGACCTTTCTTTTTTACCCCTCAAATCCCCAGTATTTTATTCAGGCATTGCACCACTTACAATGGGGTTCTGTTCCGATAACTCCATCGTAAGTTGGATCTGACACAAGTCGAATACTTCTTTGACAATAGCCTTCTATTAACAGTCTTTTTTTAAGAGGGGGTTTCCAAAAGCTTGTGGGAAATTTCCTTCATTTTTTTTTACTACTATTTTTTAAAATCATTTTATTGGGGGCTCATACAATTCTTATCACAATCCATACATATATCCATTGTGTCAAGCACATTTGTACATTTGTTGCCTTCATCATTCTCAAAATATTTTCTTTCTGCTTGAGCCCCTAACATCAGCTCCTCATTTTACCCCCTCCCTCCCCACTCCCTTCTCATGAACCTTTGATCATTTATAAATTATTTTTTTATATCTTACATTATCCGACATCTCATTTCACCCGCTTTCTGTTGTCCATCCCTCAGGAAGGAGGTTATATGTGGATCCTTGTAATTGGTTCCCTTTACTATTATTTTTAAAGCCTCCTTGTAGATCCAATTCTTATAGTCTTTGGCATTTGGAAACATTACATATAAACTTCAAAGTATCTTTTAATCCATTCATTAGAATATATATAAATCGAAGCTTTACTCCTGTGATAAAGAAAAGTTGGACCATGTTGTGAATTGTGATACTTCCACTTGTGGAAGGTTCTGGATCATCTAGATTATCCTTAAAAATGAGGATAGTGCAGGGGTCCTCAAACTACGGCCCGAGGGCCACATTTATCTGGCCTGCCAGGTGTTTTTGCCCCGTTTGTTTTTTTAACTTCAAAATAAGATATGTGCAACGCATAGGAATTTGTTCATCTTTTTTTTTAAAAACTATAGTCCGGCCCTCCAACGGGTCTGAGGGACAGTGAACTGGCCCCCTGTTTAAAAAGTTTGAGGACCCCTGGGATAGTGTTTCCAGGCAGACAAATTTTCAGAGTTGTCCGTATGATCCCTTTCTTTCTTTTTTTCTTCTTCATCTATTTGGCAGTACCATCTCACGCTTTCTGAAATCACCCTATCCATTTTAACAGTACAATTGGCTTCGGGACCCATGTTTTCAAGCAATTGAGGCATTTGTTTAGAAAAACAAACATCAGCTAATCCTCTCACTGTCATACTTTGGACAATTTCTTCTTCCTCATTTTCCCTTTCTCCTTTAGGATTTCTTTCCTCTTCAAAATGTGTACGGCCCAGACTGCGAGTTCCCCTGCCCAGTGCTCTCAGCGCTGTTCCGCAGCAACAACGTCAAGTTCTCACACCAGTGTTCTTGCCACATGGCTCTTATCCGTCCGATCAAATGCTTGAGTGTTTTCACATCATTCAGCCCAATGTTCCATATCCCCTGCCTGCGTTTTTCTGTAACAGCCCCCCAGGAGGATGCAATTTTCTAGAAATCCTGGAATGTTACCATAGCTCCATCGGCTGCAGCTCTTGCCTGAGCAGACAGCCTATAGGCCATATCCCTGGAAGGTGGCAATTGCACTGTGATCCATAGACTGAATTTCAGCTACGTTGTTGGGAGGTAGATACAGAATTTTTATATCTTCAATTTGGATCATCTATCAAAAGGTGGTAAAGGGAACACTTACAGTTATTGTACCAAAATGAAATAGTCGACACACAACCATTTCAAGAGGTAGCGTGTGATCAGGAAGCAATGGTGCTGGAGGAAGAGCCCATACTGCACTGCAGGCATCGCTGAAAACAAGGCTCCAGGAATTGATGGAATCCTGAAATGCGTCAACAAGCTGCTAAAGCACTGGAAACATTTACCTGTCTACGCCAAGAAGTTTGGAAGTCAGCTACCTGGCCCAGTGACTGGAAGAGATCTATTATTTGGGCCCATTCCAAAAAACGGTAATCCAACAAGAGGATGGACATTCAGTGTTGTTCATGTTATTCGCAGTAAAATTTTGCTGGAGATAAGCCAACAGGGGTTGCAGCGATATATTGAAAGGGAGATGTCAGAAATCCAAGGCAGCTCCAGAAGAGGCCAGAGGCACAAGAGAGATCAGAGCGGCTGCAGAGAATACCAGAAAGGTGCTTATTTGT
>NW_022103898.1:76915148-76916206 GCF_000313985.2 Echinops telfairi | reverse complement strand
TATTAGCCCCTAGGTCCACTACCAGTCTATAACTTCTTCTCCAGACTCGCGCAGCACCTGCAATGACACTGAATGCAGGAAGGAAGATCACAGGCCGGTGGGTGGAGTCTTGTGGATCCAGTGGGGGTGGAAGCCTCCCAGTGCTGGCAGAGGTCTCCATGTTCCAGGGCTCTAGCGTAGCTCCATGTGTCTTGTCAGCAGGAAGAGGAAGCAGTCTGTGTGTGTCTTGCCTCCTGTGAGCTATGTATCTCTGTGGTGCCTCCAAATGAGGTCATCAAGCTGTGACCCGATTGACAGGCTAGACGCCGCCCCTTCACAAGTTGACACCAGATTATGTCACTACCACAACCAACACCTTGTTTTTGCCAATGTGTTTAACATTTGGGGATTTTCAGAATGGTAATTAAGAACATTTAGATTTAATTTAAGGCCAGCAGTATTTCCTTCAGGCAGCAGCGTTGTTCTGCCCTTAAATGCCAGAAGACAGGCGTCAATGTCTTTGTAGAGACAGATGGTCTTCATGAGTTCATTATAGCTTGAATATATCATACGTCAGACACCTGTACTTCATATATGGCTTTACATAGTTTTGCATTGTATTAAAATCATTTAAGTTATTGCCTTGTCTTCATTGCTGGAGTGTAAACTTTAGAGGTAGGGACAGTGTTACTCAGTTTATCCAAAACACCTAATAGATCACCTTAAGCTTCCTAGTAGATACTAGAAAGAAAAATCCTAATAAATGTCTGATTAAGCTAATGTTAGATGGTAAGTCAGACTTGCACACAGGCAGGTAGCATGGCGCTGTGGACAAGGGCACTTCACAAACTTGGTGGTTCAGTAGAATGAAGAGATAATGGAATTCCCCCACAAGCTTTCTGAAGTTTCATGTTGAAATATCAAGTGAGGTAACTCTGAATTTAATTCAGCTGAATTGTGGGACGAGATTAGAAATCTCTCTGAGCTTGCATTCTTCCTCTCAAAATAATGATACGTTTATTGGATTATTTTAAAGATCACATACGTTTATCAGGTATCAGTATACACACAGACTGCTA
>NW_022103898.1:76911157-76912309 GCF_000313985.2 Echinops telfairi | reverse complement strand
TGCCTGTAGCATTAAAGCACACATCCTCCCCCCAGGAAATGTGCTAGTGGACACTCAGCCATTTCAAGAGTAGCATGTGACCAGTGGTGCTCCAGGAAGAAGCTGCACTAAAGGCAGTAGCCAAAAAACGAGCCTCCAGGACCTGACGGAATACCAGGTGAAGTGTTTCAGCAAACTGCTGAAGCACTGGAAGCAGTCACTGGTCTGTGCCAGGAAATTGGGAAGACAGACACCTGGCCAACTGACTGGCAGAGACCCATATTTGTGCCCATTCCTAAGAAGGTGATAGAACAGTTCATTGCTAGCACATGCAAGCTGAAAAGTACGTAAAATAAAAAGTTGTCATTTTAACCTTTTTTAAAAGCGATGTTAGTTTATATTGACCCTGTTGTACAACCTCTGCCACTGTGTGCCTCCACAAGGTTGTCCTGACCCAAGCAGAAACAGAGCCGTAGTTCCCCATCCTCCCTTCCCTCCAGCCCTTGTTAATGAGCTTTTGTCTCTACCGATTTGACTCAAAACCCTAACCAAACTCCCGGCTATCCAGTGGGTCACGGACTCCTAGTGACCCTAAAAGACAGGGTAGAGTGTGTCTGTGCGTTTCTGAAACGCTAACGAGAGAGAGAGAACTGTAACTCTTTACGGAAGCAGAAAGGTTCGTCTTTTTCTGAGGAGTGGCTGGTGGTTTCCAAGTGCAGAGCCGTGCTGAGCAGCCCACGGAAACCACTGCCCGGCCAGGGCTCCTAATCTGGATAAAGTCTGTAAATGGACTCCCACCATGTGTGTCTTTGTGCGCGTGTGACTTCCTTCATTCTGCACAACGTTCTCCAGGTGTATGCAGGTTGCAGCACAGAGCAGAACTAAGGTCATACTCTTAGGCCGTTCACTGGTCTCCATCCTACCAGGATAGGCTCTAATCTTTATAGGAGCTGCTCGCCCAATCTTCTCTCCTGCAAAGCAACTGGTGTGAAGTCCTTTGAGTTTGAGAAGCTAACCTTTCCACGTGCTTTGGACGGGTTGTCAGGAGGGACCAGTCCCTGGAGAAGGACATCCTGTTTGGTCAAGCTGAGGGGCAGCCGCAAGATGGACGGACACGGGGGCTGAAACCCCAGGCTACAACATGGGGATGGGGCAAGGCTGGCGCACGCAGCC
>NW_022103898.1:76905398-76909607 GCF_000313985.2 Echinops telfairi | reverse complement strand
GGAAGGTGGGCATTACCCCCGCTGAAGCCCGGGCTCCCATGGAGATAATTGCATGTAATAAATTCAACCCCTCCTACTCCATTCTTCAGTGCCCTCTCCTTGGGATTCTTCTGTCCGCACCCTTCTATGAAAACCGCTTGTCATAGTCATCGGGTCGCTTCTGAGTTGACAGATCCAACCAGCATTTTTGTTTTAGGTACTTTTCATCTAATGCAACATGTCAGCCGCGTTTGCCAGAGTTGACTAGGCCCATTTCCTGAAATGCTGTCTGGCCTCGGCTGCAGTGACACGCCCCCCCCAAGGGGGCCGTGCTGCTTACCGATGACTTACAAATTACATAAGCCAGACCGGATGGAATCAGTTGCGTCTCAGTTTTCTCATCTAATAAAACCAAAACGGAAACCGTGTCTCTCTCACTTCTTGTGTCCTCCGGGCCTCACGCAGGACAGATAGACAGCACAGGAAGGTTCCCTGCCCTCCCTTGGCCCGAGAGAACGCTCAAACGATAGGTCAATTACTGCTTTCTTGCGTTGACTTTTCCCATTTCCTTTTCTGAAGTCTAACCTCCGTAGGCACTGTAGAGAGGTGAGGCACGGGCACTTTTGTGTGGTTCACTTGTCTGTTTTCATGCCATGGTTCTTTCGGGGCATTGTAGGCTGAGCCTCTTGAAGGGCAACCTTTTCTCTTTTCGTATCTCCTCGTAGTATCTCCGTGAGCTCCCACAGGTACAGCCTTATTGTAAGCACTGAACTAAGGTTTGTTGAATAGGCTAATGTCTGTACTGCTATAAGGCAGGAGACCTAATTTCTGCAACAAATCAATTGTAAGGTAAAAAAAACAAACAAAAACAAAAAGAGAGATGGACAAGGAGCCATTGATAAACAGAAATACCAGAAATGACAACCAATCACAATGTGTAGACCTTATTTAGATCCTGTTTTCAACAAAACAAAACCAAAAAATTGGTATATATGAGGCAAATTAGACATTTTAATTAGGCTACATGTTTTGGAAAATCAAGGATTTTTTGCGTGTGTTGTGCTGTGCCCTTTCGGAGTTGCAGATGGCAGTATCGCGGGATAAACTGACGCGCCTGAGGTCTGCTTGGAGACCCTATCAGAGCTGGGGAAGTGGGTGGAGCTACAGATGACAAGCTTGTCGGTGGACGGTGGTCAAGGTGCTAGGGATTCATTTTATTCTTTGATTTACTCTGGTGTGTGTTTTATTCCATAAACATTATGAAACTGTTTAGAAATCATTCGTATTTAGCATTGCTGGCCCATTCTCTGAACCAGCATACCAGCATTATATATTATATATATATATTGCCTTTGAAAAGAGTGTCAGCAACCTCCGTAGGGCTAGTGATTACCTACAGTGACCACCACGTGGGCTGTGGGTGGTTGGAGCCGCACCAAGAGACCTGGTGGTGTGCTCCCGTGAAGAGAGCCGTCCAGCGAGCCCTGAGGTGTAGGCCTGCTCTGTCACGAATTGGAATCCCTCATCGGGACGGGACAACCACTTCCCACACCTGTCAGGGGTAAGCCTAAGCACGGCAGAGAGGACGCGCAAGAATGGAGGAAGAAAGGAAAAGGACTACCAGGAAAGGAAGGAGACAAGGGTGGCAGAGGACTACCTCCAAGCTCTGACCCCCATGGGACACGCGCTCCCACTTCTCCCTCCCTGAAGCAGGCCTTGGTAAGGTAGGGAGGAACCTGAGGTGAAGTGCGGTCACAACTATTTCGGAGGAAAGGATAAGAAAAAACAGAGTAAGACCAGCCAACACCAAAACGTGAGCAAGGTAGAAGCCTGTCGGAAAGGGAGACGCAAGTGTGTGTCCAGGAACAGAGAGCGGTGGGAGGGGGTCAGCTGCGTCTGTCAAAGGTGGGAAACTTGGGGGATGGGGAAGAAGCAGGAGTCCTGTGGCGTCCCAGCTCACACCCCGTTCACTGCGTGGTGTCGTGGTGCTGTGGTCATATTAGCCTAGAGGATGAGGAAGCACCAGTGTGTGAAGCGTACTGGCCAGTACTATCATCATATTAGCCTAGAGGATGAGGGAGCACCTGTGTGTGAAGCGTACTGGCCAGTACTATCATCATATTAGCCTAGAGGATGAGGGAGGCGTGTGGGAAATGTATTGGCCAGAAATCAAACTCCCATCCCTCTGGGTGGAAAGCGAGACTTCTACCACCGGGCTACCGGTGCTGCGGATTCTTCGTGTAGTTCTAGCGTACTGCAGCTCGTCTCGAAAGAGCATGTCTTCATGGAACCGGGTACTCCGGTCCACACCACAATCCAGGAGGGGCTAGAACTTACCCCTCCTTTTCTGAAGCGCCCCAACCTTGATTTTGATTTGACGTTTGGCCTTTAGTTCTCTGACAGATACGCCTCACTGGAGCCCCTTCTCCCAACCTCCTCCTCACTCCCAAACTTAATTTAGCGAATTTGATTAACTAGGCGAACAGTTTCCCAAGGACTTGTTCTGCTTAGGTCACTGTCTTTTTGAGATTCGTGGTATGTTAGAAATGAAAAGAGCAGGGATCCAGGACTTTTCTTTGTAAATAGATAGGAGATGTATGCACTTTGGACCAACTGTACAAGGCTCAAACAGGTAGAAGTATAACCGAGGAAGGGGCGTTCATTTCACCTCTGTCTTCCCGATTCCTGTTCCCCTCCTATTAACTGTGTCTCATATGCCTTTCAAGATCTTTCTGTGCGCATCAGATTTCACAAAATTATATATATGAAAAAGATTATATATATATATATGACCTTTTTGGTGATTTGTAAAATGCAAGGTAGAATAAGGATTGAACTTTATCTCATACACGGCTGGGTGGTTGCGCGTATACATACATCTTAGGTTGATCCGGAGGTAGACTGAGCACACATAGTTTATATATTTAGATTAGGCCCCTTCAGGTGCATAGTGTGGCCAATGCTATTGTTTGGTGAATCAAAGCATTCCCATAATAACCCCAAAATAAGTCAGACCCCCCAAACAATGCTGACTTGTAGGGACATCCTGTGGGTTTCTGAGACTACCTGTTTACGGGAGTGGAAATCTCAGTCTTTCTCCCACGGAGCTTCTGCTGCTCCAGAACTGCCAGCCCTGGAGACCACTCCACCGCCAGGACTTCAATAATGATCGGAGGAGCAGTCTTGATCAAGCCAGGTTTCCTGTGCGACCAGTCTGGGCATGCTCTGAATGGGCACCAGGAGGAAGAGCGATGTGGCTGTTTCCTGACTTCCTGTGAGTCGTGACGGAAGAGAAATGGCCAAATGAAGAGACATTGGGTCAATGCTGGGTCGGGTAAAATATACTGCCAGTGGGCATTATCTTTTCTTCTAGCTGAGGCAACTGTGCTGCGGACGAGAGATAAATGTGTTTCCCGGAGCTCTGCAGGGGGAGCCACGGAACGCTGCAGGTGCTACAGTTCTGTTTCACTTTGCAGTGCCACCCCGGCCCATCCGGAGGGACTGCAAACGCTCCTGGGAAAATGCCATTCGCTGGTAATTCCATTCTCTCCACGAACTTTCGGAAGCCCTCTGTAGTGTCTCCTAAACACACCTGATGACTAGCCTGGCGAGATCGTGGGAAGGTTTGATAACGGAGAGTAAGACTTTAGTTCTGCCCACCCACCGTCTCCTCCCCAGCTGGCCGTCGTGTCAGACTGCTGCAGCTGACCTACAAAGATCAGCGATCCTCTTGCTGTCCTAAGAGGAACTGACCACAATGATCTCTATTTAACCCCTTCCCAGGGGAACGGACAACAGAAAAGTGGGTGAAGGGAGACAGCGGTCGGTGTGAGACATGAAAAAATATATATAAATTACTGAGGGTTGTGAGGGAGGGGGAAATGAGCTAATACCAAGGGCTCAAGTGGAAAGAAAATGTTTTGAAAATGATGGTGGTAACATAGATACAAATGTGCTTGACACAATGGATGGATGGATTGTGATAAGAGCTTTAAGAGCCCCCAATAAAATGATTTTTAAGAAGAAGAAAGATGAGCCGGCAGGAAAACATCCTTTGGACCCAGGAATCCTGTGCTGAGAACACCCTAGACCCAGGACCCAGAAGTACCTGTAACACTGGAGATGAGCGAGAACATGCAGAGGCAGGAGCACCCGGAGGAGCAGGACACACGGGGCTGAGCAGTCCGTCGCGTGAGGTAGCCGATACCTGCAGGCAGGATGCTTCCTAGT
>NW_022103898.1:76886967-76901791 GCF_000313985.2 Echinops telfairi | reverse complement strand
GGGTCCACTGGCAGAACGTAGCCCAGGAAGGCAATGTTCGACAGCCTGTTTTGGTGCGCAGCCGCTGGGGTTTTCTAAGCGCATGAGTGATGGTGTAAGGCGGAGCAAAGAAGAGTGAAGACCACCAAAGATGCGTGAAAACACTCTGTCCAGTGGACCTGACACACATCAGCTTCCACGACTTGAGGCCAGAGCTAGATGGTGCCCAGACGTCGCAGCCGACGACTGCTCCCCAAGAGGTCAGGCTAGAAGCTCCTGGCCAGGGTGGGAGAACATTGTGGAACAAAATCCGAAAGAAAAAAAAAAAGACAAGGCTGACTGGTCACATAGGGTCTATGACCCATAATCACCCTTCATATCTGGAACTCAGCTCACGCGTGGGGCGCAGTTTTCAGCTAAACGACAGAGAGGCCTCTAAGGGGAGCCGTGCCACTAGGGAGGCACACTTCTTAGAATAATCAACCAGTGTGATCCAAAGGGCAGCATTGACCGCAGGACAAAGTTCCGACGGGGTAGGAAAGAAAGAGGGATGGACGTGGGAAAACATGGGGAGGGAAGAGGATAAGCAATGTTACACTGTGGGAATTGTAATGAAGGACGAACCTGCATTGACAAATTGTCACGTAGAAAATGGATTGGCTCTGTAAACCTTCACCCAATTCACTATAAAAAACTAAAAATGAAATAAAGAGACTTAAGTTCTCCAAAGATTGACGGGATGGTGTTTAAAGGATGGACAGAGAATTATGCTCTGATGCTTCATACAATTCTCTGGGACTCACCTGATTTAGGCTATTTCATCACTGCAGTCATCTCTTAGACTAATCATCACTCCCTGTTTTTCAGCTTTAAGGTGTTTGCTGAGTACCAATCTTTTGAGGGATCAAGCTTAAGATTAAGTGTCCCTGCTAGCCCTTCGGAACCCTTCTTAGGCCCAAAATAAAATGAAAGTAGCACAGGGATGAGACTGATCCCTGGGTGTTCTCCGTGGTCCGTGAATGCAGAGCTGAGTGGGCTCGGTTATTTATTCTTCAGCAAATATCATTGGATGCCTGCTGCGGGCCAGCCACGATGGGCACAAAGCGGAGCAAATCAGACCATTTTCTGCTTTTATGGGACTTGGTGTTTTGCAATGTGCCCATCAACGTGGCTCGGGCCAGTGGGGACCCTGTGCACAACGGGACAAAACAATGCCTGGTCTTCCGCGTCCTCACAATCGTCCCTGTGCCCGAACCCATCGTCGTATCAAGGGCCCGCCTCTCCTTCTGCTGCCCCTGTGCTTTACCAGGCCCGAAGGACTCGTCCCCAGCGTCTGCTCTCTCCTGATAACAGGTCCCAAGCAGATGAGAGGAAGCCTCACCATCGTGCCTCTAAGGAGCACTCTGGCCAGACTTCTTCCAAGACAGATCGTTTGTCCGTCCAGGGTGTTTTGAACATTCTTCTTCAGCACCGTAATCCAGATGTATCTACGTGTCTTCTGTCTTCCTTTTCCAATGTCCAACTTCCCTTGTGTCTGCCGCCACTGAAAAGGCCTTGGCTTGGGTCAGGCGCTCCCTCCGTGGTCCTCACAGGGACCTCCTTGATTTTTACACGCTGAAGAGGCTTTGTGCTGCAGACTTACCCAATGGAATGCGTTTGTCTGCTTTGTTTTTACAATGCGCATCTTTTGATCTCTTGACTTTTGCTTCCATGAGCATTGATTGTGGATACAAGCAAGCTGACCTAGAGTCAGCAAAACCACTCCGAGGGTTTGCCCTTCTGATCAAAGAAATCTTTCCTTTAGGTCCTTTGCTATGTAGTGTGATTGTATTAATATCCCTCTTCCAATTGTGATATTAATACATTTTATGGTGCTCACTCATTGAAGACTCCTCTTCCCTGGTGGTGTCATCAGTTAGTAGCCTTAAGGTCAGTAGTTCAAACCCCCCAGCTGCCCCACAGGAGGAAAATGAGGCTTTCTAGTCCAGTCAAGATTTATTTACAACTTCAGAAACCCATAGGGCAGGTCTACTCTGCCCGATGGGATGGCTGTGAGTTGCTCTTGGTTTTCTTGTTAAGGAGTTAGAACGTCCACAGCTGGGGAAACATAAAAAGATAATGCAAATAGAGGACCTTGGAGAAACCAGGGTCTTTTTAAAAATGCTTTCCTCCTCCAGTAAGACTTTCTCTGTCCCTTGGCCTTCATCCACACTGCCCTTTTCTTCCTCACTGAGTTTACCAAACGTCTCTCCAACTAGTTTCTTTTGAAAAAGCCAGTAAGATTTATTTGCAGGCTTTTTAAAAAAAAATTCATTTTATTGGAGACTCGTACAACTCTTATCACAATCCATACATATATCCATTGTGTCAAGCACATTTGTACATTTGTTACCCTCATCATTCTCAAAACATTTGCTTTCTTCTTGAGCCCCTGGCATCAGCTCCTCATTTTCCCCCTCCTTCCCCGCTCCCCACTCCCTCATGAACCCTTGATAATTTATAAATTATTATTTTGTCGTATCTTACACTGTCCGACGTCTCCCTTCACCTTCTTTTCTGTGGTCTGTCCCCCAGGGAGGAGGTTATATGTAGATCCCTGTAGTCTGTTCCCCCTTTCTACCCCACCTTCCCTTCACCCTCCCAGTATTGCCACTCTCACCACTGGTCCTGAAGGGATCATCTGTCCTGGATTCCATGTGTTTCCAGTTCCTATCTGCACCAGTGTACATCCTCTGGTCTAGCCAGATTTGTAAGGTAGAATTGGGATCATGAGAGGTGGGCGGGGGGAAGCATTTAAGAACTAGAGGAAAGTTGTATGTTTCATCATTGCTACACTGCACCTTGACTGGCTCATCTCCTCCCTGAGACCCTTCTGTAAGGAGATCTCCAGTTGCCTACAGATGGGCTTTGGGTCTCCACTCTGCACTCCCCCTCATTCACAATATGAGTTTTTGCTCTGGGTCTTTGATGCCTGACTCCTGATCCCATCGACTCCTCATGATCATACAGGCTGGTGTGCTTCTTCCACGTGGAGTTTGTTGTTTCTCAGTTAGATGGTTGCTTGTTTACTATATTTGCAGGCTTTAAACTCCCCCGCCCCCGCCCCCTTTTTCTCTTGGATTCTCTTACCCCTCAAAATGGATATTTTCCTACAATTTCTCTCTGGTGCCAAACCTCTGCCGCAGTTCAGGAAGGAACTTAGGAATAGCAAGAGAGAAAAGTGTTATTTTCTGAACCATGCTTGTTTGTTGGTCCCCCCCCTTCACACCTTTCCAGCCTTTCAGCAAGTTTCTTATTGATTAAGTCACATGTTTAGATACTGCTAAGACCTTAATATTAAAACCAAGGTTATAACCATGGTAACAAACCAATAACTTATACTTTCTTTGCAAATACTTTCTTCCCCAGTAGCCCTTGTTGGGACAGTCCTGACGTTGTTGGTGCTTTGCACTTACAAATATTCTCTTACGCTGGGAAAAGGGATTGGTAAACTCAACCGAGGTGGGTCGTCCCTTCCACTAGTCACTGTTCACCCATGATAGGCTGCTCTATTCAGGGTGCTTTTATTACTGTTGCGGTGGGCAGCGGCTGGCAGCAGCATCACCACCACCCCTTCCCAGGCCTGAAATCTCATATTCTAAAGCAGCTTGGTTTCCTCCACTGAGGATTTATAATAAACTCCGCAGAGTTGAGAAAAGGCACATCAGACTGCATGAGCTCCAGCAGCATCATTAGAATATCGGTCACCATTTTCTTGACTTCTTTTGCGTTCAGATGGTACAATTCTGATAATAGTGATGGTGGAAGAGGTCTGACCCATCAGTGCTTATTAGTCATTCGAGGTATAGTATTTTGAAAGCATATTTACGATTTATATTTCAGTAGGAAATTTCAACATGGTTCTTTATATTGCTAGTTCTAACATTAGTAATAAGCCCTTGATTAGATTAACTTGCTCTTTTGCTGTCTTGTCCTTTGAAGGTGGGTTGAAAAGATAACTGCCTCATGCACCGTCCAGCCTTGTTGATCAGATCAGGTGACTATCGTCAGCTTCACAGAGGAATACTATTCCTGGGACATAGAGTGTTCTTCTGGGAAATCCTACTGTGAGTTCCGGCTAAAAGAGGGAGACAGGGACAGGAAATATAAAGGGTGTGTTATGAGTTGCAATCGAATCAAGAGCCTGTGGGCCGTCCTAAACTACGCTATTAACCTTCTGTTCTGCCAATGTACGTGGTGTCTGTGCAGCCAGTGCACATTTGTGATTGTAGATGGTGATAAACACAGGGGAATACCTGCTGATACATATTTTAGCCGGAGCAAAGGCTCTTGTTTTGGGATTCACTAAAGGTCAGAGGTATGAAATCTAATCCACATTCATTAAGACTCACATTAAATCTTCCCCCTCTTTAATGTTCACGTTCCTCTTGTGCTTCTTACGTTTACTGCCTACTCCTTTACTACCATCACCAGAGACAGAAATGGAAAGCACAGCAAAAACGAAATGCCTTTCTGTAACAGAGACCAGAAGACCTGGACAGTGCCCAGCGCCCATGACCACTCACTCTGAAAGGGATGGTGTCTGAAGGTCTTGAGCAGAGTGGGAGAAAGTATGAATCATAAGGTAGACCAGGTTTATTGCACAGATAGAGACCAGTGGGACCCCCAAGATAATGACCCTTACTCTTCAGGTCTGGAGCTAAAATAAATTTACATTAGAAGAATCCAATCAACCATTTGAGATCAAAAGGGCCACATTTACCCAAAGACAAAGCTCAGAGTGCTCAGAACGCAGGAGAAAGAGAAAGAAGGCGGCAGTGCGACAGTTGGTGGTGCGTTAAGGGGATTGCAAGGCTGAGTTGCATCAGCACGTGTGTGAGTGAGTGAGTGTAACCGCTCTTTAAAGCTGCAAGTACAATAAAGAGTGAAAAGCAACAGCCACCGCCAAAACCTTACAATGAAACTAGCCTTTTGGAGGCAAGTCATTCCAAACAGCTTGACATTATAAACGGCTTTAAGCTAAGGGGAGAACTGGAGCAAAAGTTTGATGTGATAAAGTGTACTATACTGTGGGTAATTGTGGAAATACAGTTAGATACTGTGCTAGGCTGGATTGACTAGAGGCAAACAAATCCAGTGACAATCATATCCGTATAAGAAAGAGCTTTATAGAAAGGAGTGATTACATATTAAGAAAGGCTCCTAGCACAGCCCAAGGCCAATCTCAGTCCATAAGTCTTTCTTCAGACTCCCGCAGCCACACCAAGTGATGCAGACGGCTGGGAGACCGCAGGCTGGTGGGTACAGAGTCCTGCGGATCCAAGGGCGATGGGAACATGGCAGGGCCACCCCGGCAGCCCTCAGGGTCAGTGACTTCATCCCAGCAGGCAGGAAGGCAAAGAGGGAGAGAAGGGGGAGGGTCCCAGGGTCCTCCTTATAGAAGGCCACCCGCTTAAAGAGACAGCATCAGGCTGGATTCTACCTCTGCAGTTTTACACATCTTCCAGTTGACATACAAATTATCTAACTATACAGGAGGGTGGAGGGGAGGTGGGGGAGAAAGGGGGAACCGATTACAAGGATCTACATATTATCTCCTCCCTGGGGGCCGGACAGCGGAGAAGTGGGTGAAGGGAGACGTTGGACGGTGTAAGACATGACAAAATAATAATAATTTATAAATTATCAAGGGTGCATGGGGGAGGGGGGAGCAGGGAGGGTGGGGAAAAAATGAACTGATACCAAGGGCTCAAGTAGAAAGCAAATGTTTTGAAAATGATGAGGGTGACAAAGGTACAAATGTGCTTGACACACTGGATGGATGCATGGATTGTGATAAGGGTTGTATGAGCCCTCAATAAAATGATTAAAAAAAATAAGAGCTGTACAGGCCCCCAATAAAATGATTTATTAAAATTAAAAGAAAATTATCTAACTGAACCAAATACACTTGATCTTAGCCAAAAGGCCGAGAAGCGATTTAACCAAATACAAATGTAAACGCTAAACGCCTGGGTAGAACATAGTGATATAGATGTGCCACGGAGGATGGCTGTGTGCCCGGGCAGTCTGCAGTGGTTTCCCTCCAGCAGACCGCCCTGGACGTATCATTTGTGTCAGTGCCCAAGGATGAAGCCATGTTCTCCTCTGAATGTTGGATTTCCTTCAGTCTATCTATCCATTCCTTTAAACTTTATAAAAATCTTTTTACTAAACCTCTATAAAATAACAAAATAGCATTTAATTCATGACAATGAATACCTTCTTTTATTTGTATAAAGATGAGACTGCCTACTCCCGTCAACAGTCCCCGTTCGGGAAGTCACAGGGGCAGGCCCGAGGGTCGCTATGGGTGGGGATCAACCTGATGCAGTGAATGAGCTTATTTGTCGACGTTTGCAATCCTGTTGAAGCTCCCATAGAGAATTAGGCTGCTCTCACGTCTATAAGTTTGTGAGAGCTGCCTGTTCAGTTTATTCACAGTACGATACCTTGTTATTTCCTCTTCCTCATTCAAGAATGGAACTGAGATTTTACTAGTCTTATCTCATTACATAGTGTACTTAAAAGATAGTCATTTAATCCTCTTTTGTTTCGTGATATAAAACATTTCACTAAATAAATAAACCGCTTCACTATCCTTTGTACCTGGAACAACTTGTACCGTTTCAAAACCTTGAAACAAGCTTATTTTGGCCTGTCATTGTAATCATTGTGTAGTGGTGGTGGCTTCTGACCTCTGATGTCACAAGGAGAGAAAAGAATCAAGATCCAGACCGCAGGCTGATCCCTGAGGCAGACGTCGGGCAAGCCTCCTTGACCCACCGCCTTTTCACCAGTCTGGCACCAGCCATCCTTCAGCAGCACCCTGACCTCCCTGCCGGGTGGCAGCGCTCACAGCCAATGTTCACGGTTTATTAGGAAAGTGACAGGTTATAATTCAGGATCAGGAACACTCAGGATACAGCTCTTTACCTCCTTCTTGTCCTCTGGTGCTGGCACCTGCTTAGGCAAGTGTTAACAGAGCTCTTTGGGGGGAAGGAGGGAAAAGACTGGAGTTGATACCAAGGGTTCAAATAGAGAGTAAATGTTTAGAAAATGATGCCAGCAACCTATGTACAAATGCGCTCGATACAGTTGATGTATAGGAAGTTATAAGAGCTCCCGATAAAATGATTTCAAACAAACAATAATTAAAAAACAAAGCTCCTTAGCTCATCTAAAAAGTGTCCCCTTGAGAGTGATGAGGGCAATGAGTGTGCGGGTACACTTTGCACAGTTGATGTGTGTGTGGATTGTGATGAAGGTTGTTTGAGCCCCTATTAAAATGATTAAAAAATAAATAAATAAATAAATGAACATTCAGAAACTGAAAAAATAACAAAATAATAAAAAGTGTCCCCATTCCACCAGTGAGCCTCAGCCAGCGCTCTTGTTGTCCCTGGTGTTACTGTTCCGTCGTCTCCCTGGTCTAGGTGGCTCTCCAGGTCTGAAGGACGTGCCACATGCCTGCCTCTTCTTGGCGGTCTGAGCTTGGCTCTCTTGGAAAGCCTAGCAGGATGACAAAGCTGACCAGTCGCCTCATTCGGGTTCCATAGACCTTATTTGCATTCCTAGCAAACTGTCCAAAGCTCTTGGTAGTCCCTGAGCACCTTATTTTTTAAATTCCTGCCACTTATTAAGGAGCAGTGATGGAGGTGTGGGTCACATGTTAGGTCATGGCTGCTAACTGGAAGGCCAGCAATTCAAACCCACCAGGTACTCCACAAGAGACAAATGAGACTCAGCTCCTGCCACCCTGTCCTACTTCTGCCCTTTGGGGTCGCAGGGAGCAAGAGTCGACTCCGTGGAAGTCAGCCAGAGGCCAATCCGCTGGTGGGAGTCGCGGGGATCCACAGAAGGACCTTGGGAAGTGACCCATTGCTTCGCATGCATGATTCCCCCGGAGAGATAGGAGGGTCGCTGTCAGTGTCCGGGCCCTTTATAGCTGACTAGCATAGACACCCCTTTAGTGTTGTGCCTTTGTTTTGTTTTCGTCTTTCTCCTGTTCGTTTGTTGCAGTTCGAGGTTGGACTCCTTTCTTCCAGGGACCCGGATCATCCTGACTCTCCAACATCCGCACGCCCGAGGCCTCTGACCCTCTGACCCTCTGACCCTCTGCTCTTTGTCTCCCCGCAGCCCTATGTGTCACTGGCTCAGCAGATGGCACCACCTAGCCCAAGCAACAGTACCCCTAGCAGCAGCAGTGGGAGCAATGGAAATGACCAGCTAAGCAAAACCAACCTGTACATCCGGGGATTGCAACCAGGCACTACTGACCAGGACCTTGTTAAGCTGTGTCAGCCGTAAGTTAGAGAACATATGGGGAGGCTTCCAGGCGTGGGGCAGAGTTGGCGGTGCTTACTGCTTGCCAGGGACGCTTCGCCTGAAATGCAGTCGTGTTCTGCTTCGACCTCGTTGTGCCAGCAGTCTAATTTAACGATACCCTACCTACTTGTTAGATTCCTCTAAGGACAGCCACGAGAGGACAGACTTTTGTAAGCATCTCCCCTGGACTGATGACTTTAGTGGAAAGATCTCTTTCCTCCGTCTTGCATTGCAGTACTCAGCACCACTACAGAGATATCTTAGGAGGGTCACAGGAGCTTGCACGGGGCACAGAAGAAAGTGGGACTAGCCAGCCGAACAATCCTTTTTGGAGCGTTTCTCTCTCTGGAGATATTCCCAGTAAAGCTGAGGAAGCTGAGGAGAGAAATGAAGAAGGAGAAAGAGGAGGAAAGTAAAGGGAAAAGCAAGAGGAAGAAAAGGAGCCCTTTGCCCAAGTGGCTTGTGTAGGCTGTGGGCTGCTAACCGCAAGGTCAGCAGTTCAAACCACCAGCGCTCCGAAGGAGCCTGATGAGGCTTTCTACTCCCGTAAATAGTTACAACCTGGGAAGCCCACAGGCACAGCGCTGCCTGTCCTACACGGTCACTGTGAGTCGGAACCCACTCGATGGCAGAGCTTTCTGAAAAGGGAAAGGGAGGCCACCGCTCTGAAGCCGCGGGTTCTTCTGGGTTGTGGTAGAATCCACCCAGTTGGGAACGTTGAAAAAGAGGGCGGAAAGGCCCTGCCCAATTTCGTTCGGCAAAAAGGCCTGCGTCATCGTAAGTCCCATATTTTGGATGATGCTTAGAGAGAGGCGTGGGGGTGGTTTGAGAGACGCAGGAGTTGCGGGAAGAGCTGAGTTTGCTAAGTGGACGGTGGGGAGAGCTGGAAAAAGACGGTGTTCGTTCTCCAGTTTTTAAAACTTTTCGTGGAGGTGTCAGCGATACCGAAAACTACCCTTATGAACACACACTCTGTGAACACACAGAAGTGCACCTCGCTCTGCGGAGCTCACCTCCTCCTTCCTCTTCCTCACACAGGTGTCCACCGTTTGACTTCTAAAGTAGTCGGTGGGGGTGGCCTGGGCGTCACAGAAATAGCGTCAGATAGTTCATACCCTTCTGCCTTACTGCTCGGCTCCGTGCTGCTTGTGGGAGTCATCCATGTTTGGGACGCAGCTATCGTGTGCTCATTCTCATGGTTGTGCCGAGTCCCATCACAGGGAAGTACCACAACTCGGACAGATGGGCTGTTTCGGGCCTGTGTCTATTGTGAATAAGCGGTGCTGGTCTAACCTTATTTACTCGTTTATTCTTCATGCACATGTTTGTTTCAAGACACAATATGAAATCCATTGGAGATGGTGACTTAGAGATGAGGAATGAAGGAGAAAGTAAGGAGAGGAAAGGCGATAGGTCTTGGATGGATTAATGGTGACCACGTGCTAAGAATTCAGATTATGCTTAATTTAGCTCTTCATCTTTTTTTTTTTAAGTTCTCATAAACAGGTGTCCCTGCAAATCCAGAAATTACATTAATGTGGCATTAGAAATTGCACAGCATGCTGAGAAGCTACAGGATAGCTTTCCCAAGCGTGTAAGCATTCTGGTGAACTGTATGAAGGTCTCCTTGTCGTTGGGTGCATGTGTGTACACCTTTCTGTTGGGTGTACACCTGGGAGTCAGTTTGCTGAGTCCAAAGATCTACACCTGTAGGAACTTCTAACACATTTCTGAAGCGGTTCACATTACCAGGCAAGTACGTCTTAGTATTCCAGGTTCTCAACCTTCCTCGTGCCGTGACCCTTTAGTGCAGCTCCTCATGCTGTGGTGACCCCCCAACCATAACAGTATTTTCGCTGCTACTTCATCACTGTCATTTTGTTACTGTTATGAATCAGGCGACCCCTGTGAAAGGGCCGTTCGACCCCCAAAGAGGTCATGACCTACAGGTTGAGAACCGCTGTTCTAAAGCCTGGAGAGGCCCAAAATGTGACACACACACACACACACACACACACACACACACCGATGCAGTGAGGCATAGAGGGACTGTGTAAATCCTTTATTCTTCTGGGGTGTGAGTGTAACCCCTGCAAATCATCTGGGCTTTTGCCAAATCAACCCACTAAAACCAAACCCACTGCCATCCAAGTGGCTCCAGCCCCTAATGGCCCCGTGGCAGAGCAGACTACTCCTGGGGTTTCCAGGGCAGTCCGTCCTGCTGAAGCAGAGTACCACGTCTCTCTCCTACCCTGGGCCGGGGGGCTCCTCCTGCTAACTTTCTGGGTTCGGCAGCTGAGTGCTTCACCAGCACCCCTTTGCTAACAAACTCAACCTCTCAACGCTAGGTGTATACATCAGACCGGCCCTCCCTTTACCCCAGCTTCCCACACAGAAAGGCATGTCAGTGGAACGTAAGGGGCTTGGTCTAGGGCGCGTCATTCTGAGAGGGTGAGCATGTGGCTTATGAAGGACAAAGGCCATCATCTGTGTTTGGGTTCGTGATTTCTGCACCCTGTGCTCTTTATCTCAGATGCAATGTGCTACAAAATCCTCTCCTATCCCAAGGACAGAGGAGAAATTTAATTCTCCTGCAGGTACTTTCAGACCTTCATCTTGCCCTCCCGACCGTTGACCTATCTTTGACTGTGTCCGAGGGACGAGCGCCAAGGATGGAAGTCGGGAAGCCCGAGGGGCTGTGGGGAGGGCTGAGTGGGCTGAGCCGAGCTGGCTGGTGGGTGGGCCCTGTGAGCTGGGAGTTCAGCCTTTCTAGGAAGGGTGTTTCCCATGCGTGGAAGGACTTCCTGTCTTTGTCCCAGCTGTCTCTCCCTGGGCTGCAGGGGAAGCAAATGTTGCTGGATCCCCAGCCCTGGTGGGCGGGCAGAAGAGGCGTGGAGTCTGGGACTAGAACTCCCGGTTCTCTTGGAGGGCTCCTTCCTAGGAAGAAACGGTAGCGTTGCCAACGGCAGTGGAAACTCTGAGCTCAAAAGTCTCAGGCTGCTCAGACCACAGCAAGCTCCACCCTGGGGCCTTGATCGGGAGAACAGCCTGTGTGTCCTCTGGTCTCAGCCCCACTGCTCAGGAACCCCCCACCCGCCCGCCTATGTTTGGGGGAGAATCTCAGTGTGCACCCCTGAAGGGCTAGAATGGCCACATCCACCCACCCCCAATCTGATGTGCTCTTTTCCAGGCCCCCAGGGCAGCCTTTCCCTTGTTCTGCCTACCCCGCTGTGTCAGGGCAGTGAGAGGTCTCTGAGAGAAACAGCTGAATCGCTCAGGGAGAGAACGAGGGGGGTGGAAATGCTCGTGTGGCGTGTTGGACTCCAGCTCAGCCCTGCCAACCGTTCTCAGTGAGCTTTGCATTGTGATTTTGTTAGTGATTCCTGCTTTAGCTCTTCAATACCTCCACTCTCTTACTGTGGAATGTCAGGACCTTTCTTAATGAGCGGAACGCCTCTAAAAATCCCTGACTTGTCACACTCCATTATTCAAGTTTGGGGAGCAGTCTGTATGATACTGCTGCCAAGGGTCACTTTTTTGGAAGTGGAAAACCACGACTCTCCTCCAAATAGAGAATGACCACACGTCAAAGATGCATCTTACTCGTTAGGGGAGGAACCGGGAGGATGGCCACATGGGCTCAAAGGGACTTTTAGGCACTGAGAATTGAGTAGGCTCTCAAACCAAAAAGGTTGGACAGATTAGGTGCAGAGCCTGGTGCATATCCTATAGGACAATACACCCAATAACCTCTGGGATGATCTTTACTGCTGGCTAACAACAATTTGTGTTTCTACCGGACCCACATCTTCAAATTAGATTTATATCTTCACAAGGTCTGGCCCTTAATGAAGCATAAGTTAAGCAAAGAAACATCCTCGTAGATCATGAAGTACTTACTCTGTGGGTGAACCTTCTAGACAGTGCCCCAGAGAGCCACTGAAACAGGCAGCCTCCCTTTGCCTGATTAGCAAGAGTGCTGCTGTGCACACACACACACACACACACACACACACACACCCAGCACACTCACATCTCAGCAATGGGAGGGGTACAGGAGGGCAACAGCAAGAGCCATTTCTTGTAGATTAAACTTGGGAGCCCTGGAAATAACAATGAAAATAGCAGTTAAGATTCTCCAACTGCTTTACCACGGGGCAGACACCAGCGCCTGTTATGTTCATCAGCCCACTTCCCGCTTCAGGGAGCACATCTCCATGCTGCAGGTGAGGAGGCTACGGCATGGGGAGGGTAGATTAGAGATCACACTTGCCTTGAGACAATCTGGAATTAAAAGAAAGAAAGAAAATCACACTTTGCTACAAAGTTAAAAATTTGATGTCTATCTAGAGAATATAGGTGGGATAAAGAATCGCAAGGAGAAAACAACGGGACCGATGGTTCCAGGGGTGGGGGTGGGAGGACACGGGAGAGGGGGAAACAGGAAAGGAAGGGGGGTGTCAGTCAAACCAGGGACAAGGGAACAACAAGTGACCTAAAATCGATGGTGAGGAGGGTGTAGGTCTGGTCGGGCTGGATCAAGGGCAGTGTAGCCGAGAGGAATTACTGAAACCCGAATGAAGGCTGAATATGATAGTGGGACAAGAGGAAAGTAAAAGGAAATAGAGGAAAGAAGTAGGAAGCAAAGGACATTTATAGAGGCCTAAATACAAGCATGTACATATGTAAATATATTTATGTATAATGATATATATATTTATATGTTAAGTATTAAGGTAGCAGATGGACATTGGGTCTGTACTCAAGTACTCCCTTAATGCAAGAACACTTTGTTCTAATAACCCGGCATTCTGTGATGCTCACTTTCCCGACACGATTGCTGAAGACAAAATGGGTGCATAAGCAAATAAGGAAAGCTGATGGTGCCCGGCTACCAAAAGATCTAGTGTCTGGGGTCTTAAAGGCTTAAAGATAAACAAGTGGCCATCTAGCTGAGAAGCCACAAAGCCCACATGGAAGAAGCACACCAGCCTGTGTGATCACGAGGTGTCGATGGGATCAGGTGTCAGGCATCAAAGAACAAAAAATCATATCATTGTGAATGAGGAGGAGTGCAGATTGGGGACCCAAAGCCCATCTGTAGGCAATTGGACATCCCCTTACAGAAGGGTCACAAGAAGAAACAAGCCAGTCAAGGTGCAGTATAGCACCGATGAAACATACAACTTTCCTCTTGTTCTCTAATGCTTCCTCCTGCCCACGATCATGACCCCAATTCTACCTTATAAATCCAGCTAGACCAGAGCATGTGCACTGGTACAGATAAGAGCTCGCAACATAGGGAATCCAGGACAGATAAACCCCTTCAGGACCAATATTGAGAGTAGCGATACCAGGAGGGGCTGGGGAAGGTGGGGGAGAGAGGGAGAACTGATCACAATGATCTATATATAGCCCCCTCCCAGGGGGATGGACAACAGAAAAGTGGGTGAAGGGAAACATCAGTCAGTGTATGACATGAAAACATAATAATCTATAAATTATCAAGGGTTCATGAGGAAGGGAGGGTGGGGGAAGGAGAGGGAAAATGAGGAGTTGATACCAAGGACGCAGGTAGAAAGAAAATGCTTTGAAAAGGATGATGACAACCAATGTACGAATGTGCTTGACACAGTGGATGGAGGTATGGATTGTGACAGGGGTCCTCAAACTACAACCCTCGGACCACATGCGGTCCACTGAGGACATTTAAAAATGATTCGAGAGCCCCAAATATGTTTTTACAAACAAGTGACATCAACCTCGTGTGAATAATATCCTTTGGGATTTTTCCAGTTCACTTCGAACCCCACGCATGTACTAAAAGGGCCGCAGCTTGCCGACTGAGTCTGGGTGGACCCTGGCAGACCCCTTTCCTGAAAAGGCAGTGGTCTCTTTCCAACCAGCGTCTGGGGAGAAGAGAGTGTGTTGGGCCCCAACTCCCCTCGTTCTATGGGGCTTCCCTGCACTTTGCAGCCCCTGCGCTTCCCCCAGACGCAGGGCTGGTGGCCGCTGAACACTGCAAACATCGCCACACGGTTTCCAGCAGCCCGCGCTCCCTGTGTGGACGTTTGTCACATACTGGCCACTCTTGCAAGCTCTCCAGTGTTTCCATGACATGGTTGCACCCCTAGGAGGTCACAGCAAGGGTGAAACCATTGCTTCTGTACGTCCTGAGAAACCAAAAAGTCCACATGGCCTGCTTTCTTGTGCGATTTACTGTGGTCTGGAACGGCACGGGGGGCCCTGTCTGACCTCTGGCTTGCCCGTGCTCCAAAGCGGGGTTCAGCTGTGCTGCCAGCCTCCCTCCTTCTTCACCCCGTGTAGGGGGGTGCCGCAAAGCACCGCAGTGGCCCAGGACTCTCACAGGCACTACTCACGATTAGGGGAGTGTTGCCGGGTGCCGGGCATCGATTCCTCTCAGGGTGACCCTGTGCGCAGCAGAAGGACTCGTCCCCGGGGGCTGCACCAGCCTCAT
>NW_022103898.1:76829965-76886807 GCF_000313985.2 Echinops telfairi | reverse complement strand
CATTCTGGCTGGACTGCTGAGACAGACCTGCTGGTTCTTTAGGCAGTCCGTGGGACTTTCGGTATTCTTGGCCAACACTGCCGGTCAAACGCATGGATAGCTCATGGGTCTTCCTTATGCGCCGTCCTGCTGTCACATGCACGGGAGGCTTAGGTCAGGCACACCTTCCACCTGACCGTGATAGCCGTGCTTTACAGGACTCAGCGTCTTGTACAGAAGAGAAGCCCAGTGCGATGCATCTTGCGCTCTTTGATTGCTGCTTTCATGAGTGACGCCCAGTAAGACAAAACCCTTGACAACATCAATCTTTTCTCCATCGATCCTGATGTTACCCATCGGTCCAGTTGAGGATGTGGGTCTTCTTTACATTGCCCTGTAGTCCACACTGAAGGCTGCAGTCCTCCTTGATCGCCATCATCAAGGCCTTCAAGACTTCCTTCCTTTCAGCAGGCAGTTTTGTTCTCTGGATAGCTCCGAATCGGATGCTGCACCCTCCTTCGTAGATTCCAGTGGCTCCGTTGGTTTGCTCATCATGCAGGTTGAACACGTACGGTGAGAGGATACAACCCTGGTGCACACTTTTCCTGAATGTTCTTGATTTTCAACCATGCACTATACTATTCCCTTGTTCTGTTCTGCACAGCTGCCTCTGAATCCATAGACAGGTTCCACATGAGCACAATGGAATTCTGCAAGAGGTTAGCGTTAATAAGTTGTCACAAGTCAGGATCAGCAAATAGTACGGATCCAATCAGTAGTCCACAGCACATCTTTCCTCAGCCAATAAGCCAAGTCTCTCTCTGGTCCTCCACCTCTCAGGCACACGGTCCTTTGGCCTCTGCCTCCGTGGATCAGGAAGCCCGCAGGTGGCTCCACCTCGCAGCCCCAGAGTCTCGGCACTCTCCCATGTCTCTGTGCCACAGTGTCTGATGCCTCAGGTCTCGGCCACCTTCACGTCAGAGATCCTAAACACGGGTCCTCCCAAGGTCGTCGTATCTCTCTCTGCCAGAGATGACTGATACACAGACTTTGATGGAGGTGTGGTTTTTATCTTTTAGCAGACCACACCCCCAAGGAAACATAGGGTGTGACCTGGTCCACACCCTTGATTAAACTCAAAATCTCACTGCTTTGAGTTGAGGCGGCCCTTGGGGCACAGAAGAACTGAGTTTCTGAGTCTAACTCTCTACGGGAGTAGAAAGCCTCGTCTTTCCCCCTCAGAGTGGCTGGCGGTTTCAAACGGCTGACTTCTCGGAGGAATGCAGCCAATGCATAACCACTGCATTTAAAAAAAATTATCTTTACAAAATCATTTTATTGGGGGCTATCCAGATAGCAATTGTATCAAGCAGATTTGTACATGTTGCCACCCTTATTTTCTAAACATTTATTTTCTATTTGAGCCCTTGGTATCAGCTCTTCTTTTTTCCCTCCCTCCCCTCCTCCCACCCTACTGACCCCTTGATAAATTATAAATATTTCAATTTTCATATCTTACACCAACCCCCTCCCGTCATCTCCCTCCCCCGACATTTCTGTTGTTCCTCCCAAGGGGGAGGTGGGGGGTGTTATGCATCAGTCATTGCAATGGGTCCGTTCCTCGCCTTCCCCCCTCCTCTCCCTACCCTCCCGGTATTGCTACTTCCGTTCCTGTTCCTGGATTCCAGGTGTCCTGAGCTCTTATTTCTTATCAGTACTGTGCACATGCTCCGGTCTAGCCCGAAAGGAGAAACAGCACTGGGGTCATGATAGTGGGGGTGAGGAAGCCTCAAGGAAACAGAGGAATATTGGAATATCGTGTGTTTCATCAGTGCTATACTGCGCCCTGGTTGGCTCATCCCTTCCTTGTGACCCTTCTGTGAGGGGGTGTTCCATTGTCTAAACGTGGGTTTTGGGTCTCTGCTCTGACCCCCCTTGTTCTGCCAGTACATCTTGATCCCACTCTAATCTTGTCTGTTAGTATAGCTGAGAACGCCCTCCACAATGAGTTTATAGCCACAGAATTATCATGAGAGTCTAGAATTATAATACCTCACACGAGGAATTACGGTTAGAAAGGCCCTATTAACGAACTACATCTCAGGACCCAAACCTGCAAGACCTGCAAGATTTGATCCCATTGTAAAGATGACAGTTACCTTGTTTCTTGTGGGCACCCTGGGGGTGGGGGATTGGGTTTGTAGGATAACAGTGGCCTTTCATCTGTGTTGTGCAGGAACACATCTCCTAAGAGGAGAAAGGACCGGGGCTTATCGAGAAGTCTCAGCCTCTGGGGTCGCCTGAGTCCCTGCGGCAGATTACCCCTGGCTTGTTTCTCTCCCTCAGATATGGCAAGATTGTGTCCACGAAGGCCATCCTGGACAAGACCACCAACAAATGCAAAGGTGAGCGCCCAGCTGTGCCTGCAGCCCTTGGCAGTGAGTGCGCTTGGCCTGTCTCTGCCCTGTCCTGCTGGAAGCGCTGAGGGCCTGCTGCCCGGGAGTGTCGAGAGATCCCTCGGTCCTTGGCTCCGCACGAGAAAGAATTCACGCGGAAGCCTGGTTGGTGATCCCAGTGAGTTTATAGAGAATAGAAGCAGCTTCAGGTCGTACAGTAAATGGAGCACAAGCCAGACAGTCTGCGGGGCTGACGCCCGGCTGTGCTGCACTGTGTGGCAGCCGCTGGGGAAGAGCACCCAGAGCAAAACCTCTGGCTTTTCAGGGTCCCGTTAGGAGATGTGGTCGAAGATACTGGTCAACCCATTGGCTGAATCAAATGGCCAATCCAGGTGTAACGCCCACCTAGGTGTCTCACCCCTTCCTGGTCAGAAGCTGGAACCTCTGAGCATGTGCGATGGACGCCCCAGTCCCTGTGCAACCTACCTCACAGGAGGCAGCATTGAGGTGTCCAGGCCTTAAAAGGCTAGTGCAGTGGTTCTCAACCTTCCTAATGCTGCGACCCTTTCATACAGTTCCTCCTGTTGTGGTGACCCCCAACCATAAAATTATTTTCATTGCTACTTCACTGTAATTTTGCTCTGGTTACAAATCATCATGTAAATATCTGATATGCGGGATGTATTTTCGTTGTTACAAATTGAACATAATTAAGCCACAGTGATTAATCGCAAAACAACATGTAATTATATATTGTGAAATCTGATGGTCTTAAGCAACCCCTGTGAAAGGGGCTTTCGATCCCCTCAAGGGGTCACGACCCACAGGTTGAGAACTCCTGGGCTAGCGGATGTTTAGGTTCTTGGTGACCGGATAGAGCGGGAAATGGTGTTTTGAAGACTCAAGGGTAGAAGATCACATGGCGCATCCTGGTCTTGGGCCCATAATTTGGCCCTCGGGTTCCCAGACTGCAGCGTGGAGATTCCCCAACACCATCAAGTTGATTTGGACTCAGGGCAGCCTGTCCATCCATGTAGGGCATCCGAGGTTGTACATCTTTATGGGAGCAGACAGCCCCCTTTTTCTCCCTTGGAGTGGCTGGTAGGTTGGAATCTCTGACCTTGAAGTTAGCAGTCCAGTACTACAAACTCACTGCCGACCTTCAAGTTAGCAATCCAGTACTCAAATCCAAACGTGCTCTGACTCCTGGCAACCCCGTAGAACAGGGTAGACCTGCTCTTGTGAGTTTCCAAGACTGTAGCTCTTTACGGGAGTAGGGATCCACCCGGCAGGTGGGTGATAGTGTTTCTGGTTAGCAATGCAATGTGCATGCCTCCTGTGAGAAGGCAGGATGTGGTAGGCGTTGTTCTGAGGATGGTTTTATTGAGGTTTCTAGGAGTGAAGGAGGGAAAGAACAGGAGGTTGGCCTAGGGAGGGCGTCTTCTGGCAGGTGGCTGGTTCTCTGCCCAGGAGAGGTTGTGTTGACTACATTCTCAGCTTTTCTGGGGCATGGCTAGAAAAGAAGGGTCTATTTTAGAAGTATAGAAAGAGGCCTGTGTGTTACTGGAAGAGCCTCTTCCCAAAGCATTGCAGTCTAAAAGGGAAGGGAGGGGAGGTGGGCGGAAGAAAGGTAGGGACAGCATCAGGACCTCATTGCCCTCAGCCGTCTTTGCTACAAAAAAAGACCGAATCTCACAGTGTGGGAGGAGTGCGCAGCTGGTCCCTGAAACTGCTTAGGCCTGGTAACTCTGCCTCTGTTTCCCGGAAGCCGTGGGCTCCTGCCTTCCCCACCCACATGCACCCTGGCCGGCCAGCCTCCGATGCACCTTTGCCGTTCCAGGCTATGGCTTCGTGGACTTCGACAGCCCCTCGGCAGCACAGAAGGCTGTCACGGCGCTGAAGGCCAGCGGTGTGCAGGCACAGATGGCGAAGGTAGGGGCACGCACTACCTGTGTCTGGGCCTCCTCCGAGGGTTGGCTAAAGGCCCCAAGTTCCAGCGCTCAGGAGCCACGAAGCTGATGGGCAAGGGCCTTGTGCAGTGCTTCTGAAGACGGTGGCCACAGCGAAGTTGGGCCCGGCCCGGGGTGGGATGGGGGAGACCTGCCGGGAGCTGATGATCTCTCCTCGGAAGCTGTGCGGGAGTTGCTCTGTCAATGCCGGCTTTCTCTTTGCAGCATTATTACAAGCAGGCGACTCCCCTTCCTCCTACAGCTTCTGCATCTTCACCCCTGGCCCCATCTCCCTGGCCAGTGGGGTGACTGGGCCAGGTCTCTGAAGGAGCCTGGGGTGCAGTGCAGAGGGCCAGGCTTGGCACCTCCCAGCTCTGCCCCTGTCCGGTGGGGGGTGCTGGAGAGGGAGCTAATCTCCCACCGGCCTGCAGCCACCCCTCCCATGTGGGCGATTTGAAAAGGTGTCATTCTCCCACCACTTCCGTCCTCCTGGGTGGGAAGGGTCCCCTGCGTCTCCCAGGCCACTGGGTCCCCTGTGTGTCCAGTTGGTAAGGCCGGCCTCCGGCAGGCTGTTCTGGAAGGGCAAACGAAAACGGAAACCGCACCCTAGAGAAAGAAAAGCAGAAGTGGACGGATTGGGGTAGCTAGCACAGAGTGGGGGCTCACGTTCCTGAAAACACAGCCCTGGGAAGCTACTGCCAACCTCTGCACTCAGCCCGCTGGAAGGAGGGACCCCCTGCCCCCAGGGTGACCCAGCAAGCTGCACCAGCTGGCTTTCAGGCAGCCCAGCACGTGGGCCCTTCCCTTCTCTCCCTGCTTCCTGCTCTCCCTCCATTAGGGAGCAGCACACACTCCCACTAGGAGGAGTCTGCTGTGGCCGGAAGAGGGGGAGGGGGGGCCCAGCGGTCCGAGAGGATCCGGCCTCTGGGGCGGCTGCTGGAGGAGCAAGGGGAGTTGCGCGGCTCAGCTCTTAAAGAGACAGTCAAAACGCGCTTGGCCGGCGTCGCGCCAGTCTGCGGATCTTAAAATCAGCTTTGTCTTCCACTACCAGAGTCAGCAGACAGCCCAGGGTCCTGAGGACCGGGCGCTACCCTGGTGGTGAAGGCTGGTCTTGGTGGATGGCACGCCCTTTCCACTCTCTCTCTTCTTGGGGTGCCACGCTGTGGGGGTGTCGGAGATGGGTGGGAAGGGCAAGGGAGGAGGAGGAGGAGACCTTCACACGTTCTCACCTTGTTCCCGCAGCAACAGGAGCAGGACCCCACCAATCTGTACCTCTCCAACCTGCCCCCGTCCATGGACGAGCAAGGACTGGAGGGGATGCTGAAGCCCTTTGGCCAGGTGATCTCCACCCGGATCCTCCGAGACAGCAGTGGGACCAGCAGAGGGGTTGGCTTTGCAAGGTGAGGGGGGCTGTGAGTGGGGAGTGATGGTAGTGAAGAATGTCACCGAAAAATCTGTGCCCCCTCCCAAGTACCCAGAAGTGCCTGCGAGTTCGACGTCCAGTGTATGATAGGTCAAAATACTGAGGAACCCCTCAGTACCCACGACCTTGTCCTCTCTCGCTACTTCCTGCTTCTTTGAGCCCAACCAAGGTAATTCCATATATTTTTACACTTTATATGACGAGGACTTTCTTTCTCTTATCTCATTTACTCTCTATCGCAACCCTGTGAGGGAAATTAAATTTTAATTCTCCATTTCTCCATTCTACAGTTGAGGAACATGAAGTCCCCAGTCTGAGGTAACTTCCCCAAGGTCTCAGGAATAGAGCTCCAATCCTTCTGGCTTCAAGATTCAAAGCCAAGTTCATTGCTGTGAAGTCAATTTAGACTCATAGTGAGCCTGTAGGTCTGGATAGACATGCCCCTGTGGGTTTCCAAGACTGTCAACTCCTTACCAGAGTAGAAAGCCTCATCTTTCTCCCTCGGAGAGGCTGGTGGTTTCCAACGGTTGCTCTTGTGGTTGGCTGCCCAATGCGTAACTACTGTGCTACCGGGGCTTCCAGATGAGTGGGATGAAATGGAAAGCTGGATCTGCCTTTTCAAATGTTAGGTTTCCTAAGTTCTGTAACCAACACTGCCATAACTGGCTATGTGATCCCAGACCTGTGTGCGCTCTGCTTTACCCTGTGAAGTGGAGAAGCTTCATATGGATGAGTGAACTGGAGTCCTCCAGGGTGCCCGCCGCCCGCTCTCAGGGGATGGTGTCGGGCTTCAGCTCCCTAAGCTCATGTTTGAAGTGGTTCTGCTTTCAAGATTTTTTTTTTTTTAAAGCATCCTGTTGTTTTTTAAAACTCTTTGGAGAGCTTAGAACCACAGTCTCAGGGGACATCTGGGTCCCCGGGCATAACATGGTCTGTGAAGACCGTGTTGCACCTTCTACTTTGGCAAATTTGAGATCTTAAAAGCTTGCAAGCAGCCACCGATGCAACATTCCGTGCCTCCCTGTGTGGAGCAAAGAAGAGGGAAGAAGCCCACAGAGTGGAGGAACCAATCGGTCCAAAGCGTCCGTGGATGATGTGAACCGAAGCCTTCACTCCCTGAGACCCCAAGAACTAGATGGTGCCTGCCTTCCGTGGCTGACCCCTCTGAAGGGGATCACAATAGGAGGGCCTGGGCAGAGCCGAGAGGAGGAGGAATGTAGAACAAACTCTAAAGGATAGCAAAGACCAGACTTGCTAGCCTGATAGAGGCTGGAGGAGGCCCCCACACTGTGGCCCTCGGACACTCTTCATGCCTAGAACTGAACCTCCCTTCCAAGGAGCACTTTCAGGCTGTCAAGGGAACAAGAGCATCAGGGAGGGATGTGCTCCTCACCACACTCAGCCCCTCTGAGACCCACAGCGCAGCAGCATTCGCCCCAAACCAAAGCTCCAAAGGCAGGAAGGGAAGGATGCAGGGAAACAGAACCAGAACGCGGAGAAAGTAGGAAGAGGCAGGCTACAAGGACGAGTCAAAGGTATTGCTGTCAGGATTTCAGTTCAAACATGTATAGGTTTATTCCAAACAAAACGTGTTCCGACGTGGCTCTGGGATCGGTGGATGTGGCTCAGGATGCCTGGGGCAGAGTTTGAGGTGTGGCTCAGGATGCCTGGGGCAGAGTTTGAGGTGTGACTTGGGATGCCTGGGGCAGAGTTTGAGACCTGTGGCTTTAAAGACTTTTCAAAAAAATATGCAATGTCTTGTATGCTCCTACATCAATATTCAAAAATATTTTCCCCACACATTTATATGCTTGCAAGTGGTTTAATTTCCAGTGAATAGTGACATGTAAAAGGGAAACGGTCACATCATTTTAAAATGCATCCAGATGCAATCCAAACATCACAGTTAAAAAAAATCACAGGAGTTTAGTGCACAAAACTATCCATTAAAACAAGGACACGGGCAATTTCGTTTTTAACACTCATAAATCTTAACATTCTTACAGCATTTTCCCTCCTTTTTGATTTTATATTTCTCCTCCACTTTCTTACAGAATTGTATTTTAGGGTAAAAGATGTTTGCAGTTGAAAGTCTTTTATGCATTACATCCTGTTGTTCACTTCTGCAACAAAGTTAACTTTTCTCTGCGGATAAGTTAACTTTTTTCTGGTGACTACAGGTACTAATTTTTGACCAAGTCGTGGAAAATTTATCTTTAAAACTATTAGTTTGTAGCTGCCCAAAACAATCGAAATATATTAGAACGTGGATACAAAATTATTTCCCAGAGAGTACATTTTCTCAGAAATGCTTTTCCTGTGAGGGAGATGAGTTTTGTTTTGTTTATGTTGTAATAAGGTCACGGGGCCCTCCATGACTGTTGCTTATTGCTTGAAGCAGACAAGGCTTCCTCAGCAGGTGTGCTTGGGTCTTGTTTTCCTGCTGAGAAACCACCTGTGCACTTAAATAAGGAGAGGGGAAGAGAACTCATCTGTGAAAGCTGGAATTCTTTGAATTCCTTCCGAATGAGAACGGAGGTGCTCTAGCCTAGAAATTGATTTTTAACGGGTCACTTGGCAGCTTGCTGAAGCCCTTCAACTTTGTTGGGAGCCGAGAATTAGAAGGATTGGGGGTTCGGTCATCAGTGCCCCCTGCTGAGCCCCGGGCTGGGCAAGAAGTCCTGGACACTGGCAATCATAAGCTCTTCCTGAGGCAGGTCAGTTTTAGGAACGGTTTTGAAGAAGCAGTTGAGGTTCTGGAGAAATCTCTTACAACTCCCCAGAGCTGCTCTCCTTTTGGAAAGGAGACCAGTGATACAGTGGGGACTGCTGCGCTTAGAGAACCGATATAAGGTTTCCCCACACGGCTCCCATCCCGAGGCCTTTTTACAGTGGTCTCCTTGCTAGGAATGGCTCTTCATTTAAATGGCTATGAATTCAGAAAGTAAAGTAAGACTGACTGTTACTGCGCAAGATATGACAAAACAATAATCTATAAATTATCAAGGATTCATGGGGGAGTGGGGAGGGAGGGGAAAAATGAGGAGCTGATGCCAGGGGCTTAAGTGGAGAGCAAATGTTTTGAGAATGACGAGGGCAATGAATGTACAAATGTGCTTTACACAATGGATGTATGGATGGATTGTGATAAGAGTTGTATGAGCCCCTAATAAAACGATTTAAAAAAAAGTAAAGGTTGAAAAGCAAAAAAAAAAAGACTGTTACTACAGGAAGAAGAAAAGATGTAGGACCACCACCAACCCATGGCCATGGAGTTGATTCTGATGCATAGGGACCCTCGGTAGGGGTTTCTCAGGCTGTACATCTTTCCGAAAGCAGCCAGCCTCTTCTCCCCTGGGATAGCGAGTGAGTGGGCTTCAACCACCCACCTTGAGGTTGGGGTCTCATGCTTGACAGGCCTTTATCATTTTCCAAACACATTTGTGACTGTACCTCCTTCTGTCATTACCGCCCCACCTGGTAAGGTGGCGTATCATTATCAGCAAAGGTGAAATAAGAAATGGGTCCAAGGGTTTTGTGAGTGGCTCGGCTCAGAGTTCTTCGTCCTCCGCCCGCAGCGCCTTCTCCTCACAAGAGGCTGCCACTCCGCAGTTCCTGCCGCTCTCCTGTTCTCTCTCTCCCGCCCTCTGGGCCAGAACCTTCTCCCCATGACTTCTTCCTCCCGCAGAGTCACGAAGCCCCAGGGATAGTAGCTCAGCAGACCTTGATCAACGTAACCAGAAACAAGCCAGAGATACTGGCAAGTTCTTCGCTTGTGTCCTTTTGTCAGAGAAAGGGAGTCGTTTTCATAAGGAATTTTATAGTAATAATAATAATAATAAAAGTAGTTATGAATTGTTACAATATCTGTAAGAGGTCTCCATAGAATGATTTTTAAGACAGCACGGCCACAGCCACTCTTTACTGTCCTTTTACAGACGTACCAGGCACCAGGCCAGGCCCCGCCACCAGAATCTTCCTGGGGTATTCCTTATTCCAAAGCCCTCCGTTATTCCTTCGGGAACCCCTCCAGGCACCAGCGGACAGACCTTTAGAAACCGGAGGTGCCTCTTGAATTTACGTTGCAGGAACTCTAGCGCTGGAGCATTGGGGGGCTGGGAAGTTGGCGCGAGAGCGCAGCTCCTGGCCAAGCCGCAGCCTAACCCCTCTTGTGCTCCGTAGGATGGAGTCCACAGAGAAGTGCGAAGCCATCATCACCCACTTTAATGGAAAATACATTAAGACACCCCCCGGAGTGCCAGGTGAGGCATCTGGGATCAGGCTGAAAGGGCTGCAGGTTGCTACTTCCAGGGAAGGTTCTGGAGGAATCGTGCGTGCATGTGAGGAGGCCAAGTGAGTGGGAGATGTCAGCTCTCTGTCTTCTTTCTCTCGGCAGCCCCGTCCGATCCTCTGCTCTGCAAGTTTGCCGACGGTGGGCCAAAGAAACGACAGAACCACGGGAAATTTGTGCAGCATGGACGAGCCTGGCCCAGGAATGGAGACTTGGTAAGAGGACCCGGAGGAGGCAGGAGCGTGAAAGGCTGATAGCGGAAATGCAAATGACCCTGGCCTGACTTCTTTGGGGAGCCGAGGGGGGCAAACTCCAAAGCTAGCTGAGGGATGCCCACAGCATGGTGTACTCTTCTGGAGGTGGGGCGGGGCTTTGTGGACCTTTTCTGCACAGTGGTAAGAACTGGAGACCAGCTCTGTGGGCCTTGCACGACCCCAACGCTGTGCTCTTTCTTTCTAGAGTGGTATGGCCTTGACCTATGACCCCACCACAGCTCTTCAGAATGGGTAAGTGTGTTTCTCCATCAAGCCACAGCCTGTGCCCAGGCTCTTGGGTATTTTTATCTTTATCTAATTTTCGGATCGTGAAAATAAAGAGCAAAAAACGTGCTCCCCTTCCACAATTTCAGGACAGAAATAGGGGTGACGCTGGTGGCGTGGCATTGTCCGCACGGTGTCCACCTTCCTGCGGTTTCTGTCCTGCCTGCTCCTCCACCTTTCTAGTCGCCCTGGGTCATCTGGTCTTCTGTCGGTTTCTTAAAAAATAAAATACTTGAGTATTTAGTAATATGCTCAAGGGTACCAATTTAGGGCGTTTAAAGGTGATTTCAGAGGTGGAGGACCATCTTTTTATGCAAACAATGATTGTGTTTTATCCTTTTGCTCATTGTAACCCCCCAGCACCCCCACCCCGTGCATTATTTCCCTAAGTGCCTTCACCAATCTTTTTACATGTTGATGCGTTTTTCTTTTTTCCGGAATGCCCCATGCGTTGAATGTTCACCCTTCACCTTGGTGCCCTTGGATGTGGGTTGGTTCTCATCAGGGGGCTCTCGCCAGCGTGCCCTTGACTTTCTAAAGCAGCCCTCTCCTGGCCAAATTTCCTCCACTATAGGAAGAAATCTTTTTTTTTTCTGCCTTGGAAACAGCTCCCTCTAGGGCAGCTGGCCCCAGCCCCAAAGGGTGGTATGCTGTGCTCCCTGGGCCAGAAATGGCACTCCGTTTACATTCTGATTCTGGCTCCTGCTCCACTGGCCCATCGCCGCACTGTGGCAGCTTGAGCCCCCACTCCCGTGGCTGTGTGGGGCAGGTGAGCCGGCAAGCATCAAGAGGCTCAGTTCTCCTTCGCTGTGACTCCAGGTCTCCCCGGTTAGTGAGAGCCTCCCTTTGCACAGTCCTGCCGCCCCGACTTCCTGTAGGGCAGGTTCCAGGCCCCCAGCCAGCGTGGACCAGCCCCTGCTCTGGCTCTCCAGCTTTATACACTGTGCACCACCCTGCCCTCCACCCATCCGGTCTGGGTGCACCTGGGTGCAGGCTGGCTACAAGGAACCCCACTGCCTCAGACTGGCCAGAAGCAAAACCAGATTCAGTTGTTGGTTGTCCAGTTCCTGGGATATTCCCAAACTTGAGCTGTGACGCCTTGATCGATCCTGGCTTATAGCTTTATTGTACAACTATGATCAACAAAAACATTTTCAGGCTCTTTGAATGAGAGGGAATGAGGCAGAGCATCACTACGGGAAATACCACAAGACACGAGTGGTGACTGCATGGGGTTTTTTTAAGACGTTGAAGTTCCATCTACATTTTCCTCCCTTTTTATCAGGATTCAGCTAAAAATGTTGCGTGCTGGTCGGAAGGCACCATCTAGTTTTCCTGGCCTCTAAGTGGAGGAGGCTCATGTAATCCAGTTCCTTCTCTCATCTTGGGTTCCCTCTTTCCTTATCTCTGGTCCAGACATGGAAAGACCATTAATAGATGGTCACTCAAAGCTTTTAAGAGCCCAAGCACTCTCTCCTGGTAGTGTCAGAGCTCTCGGGGGAGAGATCCCTCGGTCCTTGGCTCCGCGCGAGAAAGAATTCACGTGGAAGCCTGGTTGGTGATCCCAGTGAGTTTATAGAGACTAGAAGCAGCTTCAGGTGGTACGATAAATGGAGCACAAGCCAGACAGAGTCCGCGGCCCAGTTGCAGGACCGCAGCCCAAATGGGCTGCATCATGTTGCCACCGCTGGGAAAGAGCGCCCAGCGCCAAACCTCTGGCCTTTTTAGGGGCCCATTGGGAGGCGTGGTCGACAATACTGGTCGACCCCATTGGCTGAATCAAATTCACCTGGCTTAGGTGGGCCAATCCAGGTGTAAGGCCCATCTAGGTGTACCACCGCTTCCTGGCTGGAAGCTTGAACCTCTGAGCATGCGCCGTGGACGCCCCAGTCCCTATGCTAGCTACCTAGCAGTCGTTGAGAACAAAACTTTTAGAACTCTGTTACACCAATTAACCGGATTTTCCCATAAAGCCATAGCCCTGAACCCTTCAATCCAAGAGCCCTACTCCCACGAGGTGACAGATTCGTATCAGCAGCTGTAGCCCACTGCCCCTTTCTTTGGTTGGTGTTCTTGCAAACTGAGTATTTCATCTTGAATTTTAAACGCGCGTTGGAATAACTGGTTGGAAGGAGCTGTGCCTGTCAGTCGTGGCCCCGCCTGTGGTTTCCTGTGATTTCTTACCGATGCAAATTCTTCCGGCCAGGTTTTATGCAAGCCCCTACAACATCACTCCCAACAGGATGCTTGCTCAGTCGGCGCTGTCCCCGTACCTTCCATCTCCTGTGTCTTCGTATCAGGTACGCGCAGGCCGCCCCCGCCCCCACCCCAATGGTGCCTGAGGAGAAGAAATAGAAAGTTGGAAGCTACCGAGTGATTTTTTTCTTTCTTTTAACACATGACACTCAAGTGGTGCGGCTATTCCCACGACGTCCTACCCCTCCTGTGCCGGCCACCCACGACGTCCTTCTCGGCCTTGTCCGGCCACCCCCTCCCCATTAACATATAAGGGCTTTCAAAAGGTTGATGGAAAATGGAGTGAAAATACAATGACACTTTCCCACACGTTCTGAAGCCCCCCTCCCCTGTGAACTCACTGCTCCTTACGTTTTTTTGTCTCAAAGTTCACGTTTCTATTGTTCAATTGGATCCCTCGTAAGCCCACAACCATCAGGTTGTTCCACCTGAGGTGGACCCTTTGTAGAAGGAGATTAAAGAGAGCACAGGGCAGACATTATCTACTAGTAAAGCAAAACCATTGTTTGATTTGCAGACGATGTCAACGGGTACTTTTTGTTCAGGGCTTAAAGATTAATTTCAGTGGAATATTTTTAGCAGCTCATCAGTCCCCCTGACTGTAGACATTCTGGATTCTCTGTACATTTTTAATTCTGTTTTACCAACCTCCCCCCACACACAGACATTCCAACCCCACTCTCCTCCCTGCCCAACTTTGATCAGGATTCTTCTAGGGAATCTTTAATCAAAATGTTCAGTAATGATAGCTAGACATCATACTGTTCTTCTGGCAAAAACCCATTTCTAGATATGGTGACTCACTGAGGTTCCGAGGACATGAGTCGTTAGAGGATTCGATTTAATAGGACCACCTTGATCATATAATAAATACCAGCATTTACTTCTCTTGTCTGTTCCCAATGATCTTTGTGTCTGTTCCTATTCCAATAATACATTGACCTGGTCACAGTGGCCTTATACTATGCTTTAATATCTCTTAAGATAAACCTTTATCACTCTTTCACGTTTGCTATTCTGGAGCGTCTGTTTCTCTTGTAAAGTTTAAAATTACAATAAGGTTCTCCCGCTCTCATATATATAAATTTATTTAAGAGAATTGGCTTTTTAAAAACTACTATCTTTTCACTCATGTTATGGAATTTACATGTTTTCAAATTTAATTTTATGTGCTTCAATAAAATTTCAGTTGGCTTTCTTTCTGTGCTTGTTAAATATATTCCTAAGTGCTTCATTATTTTTATAAGCAAATCTGGTTGTTTATTTCTAGACTGAAAGAAAATGATTGATTTATGTTTGTCCATCTTGCACACAAGGAACTCAAGTGGCTTAGTGGCTTATGCACTCACTGGCTTGCCAGCAAAGCCAACGGTTCAAGACCAGCGGCCACTCCAAGGGAGAAAGATGAAGTGTCTGTTCTAGTTTCAGAAACCCAACAGGGGAATTCTACTCCGTCTTATAAGGGTCTGTGAGTCAAAATGGATTCACTGGCAATAGATTGGGTGTTTGCATTGGCTTATCTTGTAGACATGGAACTTAACAAGTCCTCTTATTACTACTGCACTTTCTTCAGTCGCTTAGCTTTTCCAGGCAAATTTATTTTTATGGCCAAATAATGTCCCATTCCATAACTGTGCCCCGTTTATTTATTATCAGCCAAAGACATGTGTGGTTGTGCTTTTATCTTTTCTTTTCCAATTTATACCAATTATGTTCTTACCTTATTGTATTTATTTGACCTTGTAATTTGGTAACTGATTGTAATTGTAAGTTTTAATATATCTCTGTTTAGGTTAATACTGTTATTTACTTTTTACTAATAGCCTGCAATGTGTCTTTCTAGTTTTTTTTTTTAGGGAAAAGAAAGGCTTTATTTAGACAAACAGATGCTAGTCATTTCTGTGTTTCTGGACATCAACCAAGAGTTGGTTCTGGTTAAAGGTAGCTGTCCTTCCTCTCTTCTCCAAGAACTCCTTTCTGAGACTTTTTCAAACAAATAAGGACTGAAATTCATTAAATGCCTTTCAGCATCTAATATTTTGCTTTCTTTTCTCTCCTAAAATTTTGACTTTTGTTTATAGTGTTTTTGATCATAACCATTCTTTAGATTTTTGGAGTAAACTCTACTGGGTCATTTTGAATCATTCCTAGCTTTTTAAAACTAGAGATGCGGGGAGGGAGGGGACTAAACTGAGGAGCTGATACCAAGGGCTCAAGTAGAAAGCAGATGCTTTGAGAACGATGATGGCAACAAATGTACTAATGTGCTTGACACGATGGATGGATGGGTTGTGATAAGAGTTGTACGAGCCCCAATAAAATGATTAAAAAGCAAAAAGAAAGAAAATGAAAAGAACATACTTCACTCTGAACCGAAAAAAAAAAGAGAGAGAAAAGTCACCTTCTTAAGTTTTAGTCAAGTAAGTTTTAGTCCATAACTACCGCCCCCCCTATCAAATTCCAGAACAGGCAACCATCCCCAAAGAAACCCTGTATCCCGTGGCAACCAGTCTCTCCCTCCTTCCCCAGAGCCGGTGGCACCCACTAATCAATCCCTTCCCAGCCTGTCTGGATTGGCTGTTTTGGATACAGTGACGTCATGCACTGTGCAGTCTTCCGTGGCGGACTTGACTTTAGCATGTTTTAAAGCTTACCCCTGCCGGCACGTGTGTTTCGTTCACTTCTCGTGGGCTGGGCGTCCCCCGTCCATTTTCTCTCTCTCTGCGTCAGTCGATGAGCATCTGGGTGGTCCCTACCTTGGGGCTGTTGTGAGGAACGCAGCCGCGAGTGAGTTCCTGTGTGTAGTTCCTGTGTTGGGGCTGTTGTGAGGAACGCAGCTGCGAGTGAGTTCCTGTGTGTAGTTCACGTGTAGGCTTTTGTGCAGACAGACCTTGTCAGTTCTCTTGCGCATACACCGAGGAGCAGGGTTGCTGGGTCACGTGGGAACTCTCTTTGACTCTCTAAAACCAAAAACCCAGACTCCCTGCCACGGAGTCGGTCAGTGCTGACGCACTGTGACCCCTGGGGGGGCGGGGTTCTGAGACTGTCAGTGTTCACAGGAGTAGAAAGCCCGGTCTTTCTCCCTCTGGCTGCTGCTGGTGTCAAACTGCCGACCTTGTGGGCCCCTGCCAAACTCGTAACCCCTGTGGCCACCAGCGCACCAAGGAACTACCAAAGTGGCCGCTCCATTTTGCAATGCCATTCATGGTGCGGGAGGTCCTGAATATGTCCACACCACTTGTCATCCATCTTTTCCTTTCTTTCTCTTGCCTCTCTTGCCTAGTGTTCGAGGTGGTGTGAAGCGGTCTCTCACTTGGGTTGTGATTTGCACCCCCCTCGTGACTAACAGTGTTGAACCGCCTTCCCGTGTGTATTGACCGGCAATTGCATATATTTGAGAAATGTCTATTCAAATCCTTTGCCCAGTTTCCTAATAGGATTATTTAAGTGAGTTGTAGAGTGCCTAAGTTTTTTTTAGAATTGTTTTAAAGCGGCCATTTATTTATTCTGAATGTTTCTTTTCCAAATGGGGCAACTCAGACTTCGGGTGGGGTGGGGCGGGTTTCCTGAACTGTATCCAATCTTTGGGCTTACCGTTTGCGTTTGTTTTTGCTTGCATTAGAGGTTGACTCAGACTTCTCCTCTACAAGTACCTAACGCGTCTTGGATGCACCAGCAGTCGTACCTCATGCAGCCTTCAGTGAGTGTTTGCAGAGCACAAAAGCCAGAGGCAATCACACTTAAAGGGAAACGATGGGATTTGATGACAGGAGATGTGGGTGTGAGTTTTGGTCCAGTCCCTGTGCAACCCAGCTGCATGGCCTGAAGACCTGACCTGTGACTTTCTTATTTTTAGACCAGCGTCCCTCCAGCCTGAGGGGCCAAGTGCTTAGTCTGAGCAGGGCTGGGTTGCAGCTCACCTATCGGGTCTGTCCCAGGATTTGTAAATATCCGTCTTCGGGGTCCTGGTAACCAGTAACCAGTCCCTGCTTTCAGCAGCTCCACAGGCCAGCTAACCCTACCCTTTGTCTCTGCCTCAAGGGTTCAGTTCTGACAGCAGGCGTGGATCACCCCCTTTCTCTGCCCCCTGCCTCCATGATGGGACCTCTTACCCAGCAGCTGGGCCACCTCTCCCTCAACAGCCCAGGCACGGTAAGGCAGGAGACTTGTCAGCCTCTAAGCCCCGCAGAAGGAGGACGGACGCTTGTGCGTGGTGATGGGGATCATTGCAGTGCTGGGGCGGGCGCGCCGGGGAGCTAGACTCACAAAAGGATAACTCACGACGGAATCCTGGGCCACAGCCTAGTTTATCCAGGAGGTGACATATTTCCTAGAAACTCTTATCAAAATTGTAAGAACAAGAATAAATGGAGCAGATCATGATTTGGGGCTTGAGTCTTCCGGGAGGGGGAAAACAGTCAGGAGAGAGAAAGAGGGTCAGTCAAGCTGGTCGGTGTCTTAGACGAGAGAGAGAGAGAGAGAGAGAGAGAGAGAGAGAGAGAGCGAGCCAGAGCCAGAGCCAGAACCCACTTCTTCTAAGACATCCCAGAGTGCTTTTAAAGAGCCAATACCTGACCAATTAAATCTGGATCGACCAATTGAATCATCAGGATCTCGGAGGGCATTAGACAGCCATCAGGCTTTTTGTTTTCTTTCAAAGCTCCCAGCCCTCACTGCTCTGAGCCTGTTGGTGTTTCTCCTTGTAGTACCTGCCGACGGCTGCCGCTATGCAAGGCGGGTACATCTCCCAGTACACCCCTGTGCCTTCGTCCAGTGTCTCCGTGGAGGTAAGCGCCTGCTCTCTCTCATCCCTTTGGATTGCAGCTAGGAAGAGGCGTAGGTCTGTCCCCACCACGAAGCCAAGCGTCCTCTCACAACCAGCTGACTGTTCACACGGAGCTGGGAGCTGGGGGGGGTGTCCAGAGGTAGAAGGAGAGACAGGTCTGTGCCCCGAAGGAGGCCCGCCCTCCCTGTTTGCCCGCAGGGCACAGACCTGTTTGTTTTAGGTCAGCGGTTTTCAACCTGTGGGTCGAGACCCCTTTGGGGGTCGAACGACCCTTTCACAGGGCCTGCCCGATTCATCACAGTAGCAAAATGACAGTGATGAAGTAGCAATGAAAATAATGTTATGGTTGGGGGTCACCACCATTGAGGACCTGTATGAAAGGGTGGTGGCGTGAGGAAGGTGGGGAACCACTGTGTTAGGACGATGAGAGGCTACTCGAGGTGTTGGGGGTGTTGGGGGTGAAGTAGGGGCCGGAGAGGTTGGGGAGGACACTCAATTGTTGTGGGAGGAGGTGCGGGAAGGAAGCTCTCTCTCTCTCTCTCTCACTTTCTCGGGGTCACTGTCTGTCCTGCTTTGGCTGTGGTGCAGGAGAGCAGCGGGCAGCAGGCGCAGGTGACGGTGGACACGCCCTCAGACCACGGCCTCTACTCTTTCCAGTTCACCAAGTAACGCTGGGTAAGAAGGACACACCGACGGTTCTCCTGTTTGTCACTCTCTCCCTGACCCTCTGGCCCCGTGGGAGCCGTGCCCTCTTGGCTGACTAGACACGAGTGCTTGCGATGGTGATTTTCTCAGACTCCAGAAGGTTCACCAGGAATACAGACCACGGCCCCCAACTAATGCTTAACCATCACTTTTCCCAAGAAAGGCCTGGGCCTGAAGGAAAAATCCAAAACATCTTTATCTATGCGCCTGCCCCTTGTGACACCCAAGAAACTTTCCTTCCTTCCTTTTGGCAAGGAAAGTTTTCAGTTTTGTTCTGTTTTCTCTCATTTTTAACCGCCATATACGCTTCCCCTAGCCCAGAGCAGCGTGGTGGGTGGTGGCTGAAACCTCTGCCCGGCCATCGGAACAGCATGTTTTAATGTATGAGGCGTCCCTGGGGGGCTTTAGAAGCAATGACCTGTCTTTTAAGAAGAAACCAGGAAGGTGTGATACTAGAACCCTGGAGAAGGGGTGCTGTGTGCCCCTGGGACTGCGCTCAGGCTGATGGCCCTTGCTCTGTGTGTCTGCCTGAGAAAGTTACCGGCACGTAGCAGGTGACCTGGAAGGCGCGGGGCTCCCGGCCGGGTTCATGCCCCTTCTCCCCTCTCATCCACATTGTTGTGTTTCTCTTCCATACAGCAGAGCCTGCCTATTTTGCCTTTTGACAATTTTTCATTTTGTGGATTTATATTTTCTTTTTCTTTTTTGAAATACATTTCCTACGGACTTTTGGAGGCTGGGCAAGGCACAAAGTGGAACAGTGCATGGGCCAGGAGCGTGGCTTGGCCTTCTCCGGGAGAGACACGAGCCTTTGGCCTCAGGAAGCGGAAAACCACCGAGGCCCCTGAGAGAGACAATCCCACAGCCTGGGGAAGCCAGCCCTACCTTTGAGCCAAATTCGGATGAAGACTAGGCCTCCCCCGAGAATGGACTGCTGGTGACTTCAGCTGTAGCTCTTCAGGAGGACTTGCCTTTCTGCCGCCTGGAGGCTCGCTCTTGCTCCTGTCCTGGTTCCCACAGCCGCTCTCTTCCCCACTCCCCATGGCCCTACCCAGAGCCGGTGCAGCTGTGACCTGGCTGAAGCCAGGTGGCGGGGCTGTGGGAGCAGCACTTTCCCCTGGAGACCAGTGAGTCTCGGCTGGAGGGAACAGAGCCCCTCCAAGGACATTTGGCCACATCTGGAGACTTTTTGCTTGTTATGCCTTCGGGGTAACCCCCGCATCTCGGGAGCAGAGACCAGAGATATTGCTCACATTCTCAGTCAGCGTGGCGGCGGCCACAACACAGAATGAGCTGCCCACGTCAGCCTCGCCAAGGTTGAGAAACCCTGATAGAGACAATGTGGTCCCTACCCCGTACATGGTAAACCGCCACCCCTGGACACACAGTGCCTTTTGACACATGCAGTTCGCTGGGACAGAACGGGGTCCTTGAGTTCTCCCTTGGATTTGACCGTTGGCACCTCTGCGCCTAAGAGCTTTTGTCCTTGCTGTGTGTGCCGGTGTCACCTGGGGCATGTGGTGTGTGTGTGCCGTGCAGAGATGGGAAAGGACAAAGCTCTCTCTCACTGTCCAGTGCGACCGGCCTTGCCCTGGTTTTGTTTGGGCTCCTTTCCAGGGGAGAAATCATTTTCCTTCTATGGAAGGATAACAGGGAGACAGGCTGGAAAAGGACAATAAATTCCATTCCATGGTCAGGAGTCTCCGGGGGAAAAAACCTCCATCTTGTTCCCAGGCCAGTCTCCTCTTGTGAGACCAGACTCCATGCACATGGAGACAGATGGTAGAAGGCCTTTGTCCTGCTTTTAGAACATACACGCTTGGACCTGTCTTCTCCCAGGTGCCCCCTCATCCACTCAAATGGGGTTGCTGCCCTCTTTCACGTCAAGGAAGAAGCCTTGACAGAGCAGTTGTTAGCACTTGACCGCTAACCTTCAAGGTCAGCAGTTTGAATCTATCAGCTGTTCCTGGGAGAAAGATGTGACACCCTTGCCGCCATGAAGATTTACAGCCTTGGAAACCCTGTGAGGCAGTTCAAATCTGAGTCAGAACTGACATCGCGGCCACAAGTTGGGTTTAGTCACCACTAGCCGTCAGGACAGGCAGCAGAGGAACCCGGAGAAGAGGTGGCCGTTAGGCCCAAGGGAGGTGGCACAAGTGGGAGAGCTGCAGAGCTACACCCACCCCAGCATTGAGTCCCAAAGCTCCTCCCCCCAGACGGATCCTTTGTGCATCCTGCGGGAAGTCAGGGCCGTGGTTAGGACAAAATGTAAAAGACAGAAAGCCACTATTAAGTGTCCCATGGGTGCTTCCAACCTCAGCAAGGGCTCATCCAATGCAAAAAAACAAGCCCGGTAACAGAAGGCTTTGGTTGGGAAGACGGCTCTGGCCCTCAGTCAAGAAAAGCACACCATAGCTACTTTCTTGTGAGTGGCCTTTAAGACAGAGAACGAATTCAGAATCCCGTTCATTTGTGAGACTGGGGGAGCCTGCTTTGCTGGCTTTAGGGCAGTGCGGACTTTGTGTATATAGACACTCCTGTTGTTACTGCAGCCCCTCTTTGCCTGCTGCACAGACCTCCCGTATCTGCCTACGTTCCCTGTATTTAAAAAAAAAAAAAAAATCCTTAAAATGGCCATGATCTTTTACAAGTTACTATTTGTGTGTTTCTCTCCTGTGGATCTTGTTGGTTGGATCCCACTGTCTGGCTTGGGCCTATGAAGTGATGGGGAACCTGGTTATTTCTGTAGTGAGTGGCTAAACAGCACCGAAGAATCTCTTGGTGCTTTGAGGTTACACTCATATTTCCCAGAAAGACGAGACCCTCGATACCTGTAGTCCCAGTCTTGGACACTCATAGGAGCCCTTTTACCTGGTCCTGTAGGGTCGCTTAGGAGTCAGCACCGATTCGATAGCAGAGTTTGGGTTTGTAGTAATTAATTTCTAACAGATTGAAGAGAGGCGGGAGAAGGAACGAGGGACACTTTAACCATGATGTTGCCTATTGGTGGGGATGGTGGCAGGGGAAGAGAACTCCAAAATTGTAAGGGAGCCCATCTTCCAGTTCTCCAGCCTGGGATGGGGTCTTCAAATGATTTCCCTCAGGGCTGTGAGAGTCCATTGTCAGAGTGTCTTTTACCGCGTGTGTCCCCTGAATCCTGTCTTTGTGGAGCCCACTCCTTTCTCCACCCTTCATGTCTTTCAACTTATTTCAGATGCTCCTAACATTCTTAAAACGTGTTGGTGGTTTTCTGCTCTCAGACAAATAGAATATTGCCAACCATCTCCTCAGCTGGTATAACCTTTCCTTACAATGCTGACACTGCCCAGCTCCCCTCGGGGGTTGCTACTGCTCCCCTCAGCTGGGCGAACATTTTGGAGTAGAGGTTTGGGAGGATCATTCCGCATAGGAGTGATTATGGGGAGAGTGTTTTGAATGTTTTAAACCAAAGAATTGGAAGGGCTTCCCAGGCTAGGAAGCCAGGTGGCTCTGGAGAGGAAAAGCTCCTTTCAAGTGATAGGGGTGGTAGGGAGGACACTCCTAGCTCTGAGGGTGAAGACCAGGCTCTCCTACTTAGATTATTCCTGCGTGGGGCCACCTCAGTCCGGTTCCATTCCGCTTCTAGCTGATCCGCGCACTATCGAGTGCCTCCAATGCTCACTTCCGGCTGCTCCTGTTAATCCACTGGGGGCTTTGGCCTACTTGTGGGTTGTATTTTGCCCATGAAGCTGGGCGATGAGGCTTGACGTTGCAGGGATCTCAGACTACTGCTGCTCTCCTCCCTGTGCCCCACCCCAGACAATGGGGGCATCACGCTCAGGAGGGGCCACTGTGCCTTCATATCCCATCGGAGGGCAATAAACTCGGGAGGATGGTGGTCAGGTCTAACTACCTTTCCCCCAGGTTCTCTGAGACCCGGCTGTAGCAGGCTTCAAAGAGGGGGGTTATGATGAAAAGCCAGGCAGTGAGGGCCAGATTCTAAATCTGGCTCCCTGATCCGGTGTTTGCAGCATCCCTTACAAAAACCAACTACTCCGCCCACTCATTTCTATGCCACCCGCAGTGCAGGTCCTTCCCAGCATTAGTGAACACATCTCTGAAGTTCACCCCACCCGCCTCCTTTCCCGGAGGGTCTTCCTTCAGCATCGAAGGCCACTGATGAACTCTAGCCACCTGCTTTGTACTGAATTTTCCTGCCCTTCCCACCGCTGGTCCTATGACTGCCGATGAAAAGGCCGGGTACCTCTCATCTGCTCTCCTGAGTTTTGCCCTGGCTTGTTTTGAATAAACCTTCAGTCTCCAAGTACATCCCCAAACTCTGTCCTTGTTACACATCTACCTCACAATGTCACAGTTCACAAGGGAGCAAGCACCTGGTTTAGGGCCATCTTTGATTCTGTTCTCAGATTAGGAAGCCAGGGGCTTGAGTTCACTATCAAATGAAAAAAATCCTTGGTTATTGTCCATTTCCGTAATGTCTTGGGGATTTTTAGCTCATTGATCCCCCTCTCCAAGAGGTCCTGCTGTGGTAAGCCAGGGGTGTAGAGTGGGTTCTCACTGGTGTGGGGAGTTGCCTGCAGGAACACTGACATCAGAGCAGAGCTTAGAATTTAAGGGGAGGCGGCTTGGCTAGCCATAGAGCTGAGGTCACCAAACACTATCTAGAAGGTGGGAGCGAGCTGGCCAGTTTGATGCAGTTACCACTCGAGTGCCCAGTTCAGACCGTTCAAGATCAAGTGTCCAGGCTGGGGGGTGGTGAGACGAGTTCCGACTCCTCGCTTTTGGCCTTTCGGGGGGTGAATGCTCTCATCACCTAGGGCAGCAAGATGTTTAATTTATACTCGCATTTTGTACATTTCTTTATTCAGAGGTTTCTAGTTTTATACTCTTCCACTATCTATGCCAATGCTACCTTTCCAAATGATTCCTTTTCTGACCCTTGGTTTTCCCATCCTGTCCCTAAAATTCAGTAGTATTACATTTTTTATCTATTTCAACTGTTGTTTTGAAATAAAACACAAAAGTCTGTTTCTTGGTCTTATCCATGGGTGGGAGGTGGGTGTGGTGATGGGCCCATGTCTGCTTCCAATGTGTCACAATGGAACCGGGCACAGAAGTGCCACTGAGCTGGCTCGATTTCTAGGCAGGAGCAACAAGAACCCGTCGCACCCATACTGGCACGGGCTGGCGCTGGGGCTCCTGACCGCTGCGTGCCCAGGGCCCACCACTCTACCAACCCCCGCCTCTCACGCTAACCGGCTCCCCTGGTGCCATGTGTGAGAGCCCGTGTTGACAGGGAGATAAACACACAGTCTTTGAATCTCTATCAAATGTGGTTTTTATTCAACTGACAAGCACTTCTCTACAGCTGCACTTGTGGAACGTCACATGGCAAAAACAGGAGTTTTTTTTCTTTTTTTACTCTAGACATTTTTTTTCCTTTTTCAACCTTATTAAAAATGAGATTGGTCCTAAAAATATAGAAAGAAATAAATTTAAATTCACAAAAAACTGTACATTATCAAAAAAGTCACTAAAACACCACATTTGGTTATATAAAAAGTCAGTCCCTTCAGTTGTAAAAGGAACATGGAAACTTGGTGGTGGTATGTGGTTTCTTCCTGTTCCCAGAACGATGGGGAAGGAGTGAGTTTGTTTTCTTCTTTAAACCTGCCTTATCTACTAAAATACTCTCAATTGTTGAGAGGAAAATCCACCTAGCTCAAGGGGCAGTGAAGAGGACAGAAAAGTGAGAAACGGCCCCTTGGATCAAACCCTACTGACTCCTGTTCCTCAGCCCCTACCTCTTCAAGCTGAGGCCGGGACCTCACCCCACTGTGAGAGCCTGGTCCCTAGGGGGAGGGGGGCACAGAGCAGGACAACTGCCGGTCCCCTCCAGGGAAATCTCCGCCTCTCCTCCAGTAATGCAATTCCTCGAGGCCCTTTCATAGCAGGGAAAACAGCCACGGGAAAGAAGAGGAGCCCCCACCTCCGACAGTTTCAAATAGTTAACACAAAGTTTGTTACAGCGCAGTTATTTAGATAAAATATAAATATTTATGCATAATATAAAGTCAATTCAAATATTCTTCAATTCACCTCTTATTTAAAGAAAAAAAAGATCTCAAATAAAATTAAAAGTTTTGAGGTTTATCTGACAGAAAAGGCGACTTTAGAAAATAGGCTATTGGGGGAGAGGGAACGCAAAGAAATAAGGGGCTGCCCCAGGACCTGCGCTGCCCCCACCCCCACTCAGTGCTGCCACAGTACATGGAATGCTCCCCTCACCTGGAACCCTTTCCGTACACCGTACACCAAGGGAATCTTTCTCGGATGGCTCGGCTCTGCTGGGACCAGTCAGCAGCCACCTCCCCAGTGCAAGTACCCGTAATCTCTGATGGGAGGGACTCTGCTGGGCCGGAATGCAGGGAGCCAAGAGCCCATGGCTATAGCTGGGAGTTAGCAGCTTGCTTCTCACATGTTGGGGGCTTCACCTGGACACAGTCACATGTAGGGCAGTGGTGGACCAAGAACCCCTCCTCCCTACTCTCTTGTGCTCCGGGGTCTCTGCTGCTGGGGAAGGAGTCCTGGGGTAAGAAGTAGGAAAGGAAAACACAGCTAAACCCACAGAAGCTCACAGGGTTACGAACAGATCCAGTTCTACCCTCCTCCCTGCCAGAGCTCAAGACTGACTCTAAGCTACTGAGAGGAAATTCCTGCTGAAAGATTGCACAGTTTGAAGAGGCTGGAACAGAAATGACCAGAAAGAGGAGAGACACAGCTTTGTCCCCAGAGAAACTGTTCCTTGTGGTTTCCCTAAAGACCAAAAAAGTGATGGTAAAATAAGGAGGAAAGTAGGACTAAAAGCGGACACCTGGGGAAACTGAGTGGATCTCATCCAACAATACAGGGCAGGAACAAGCACAGCACTCGCATTCTCACACACACACACACACACACCTCTCTCTGAAACCAGTTGTTGCTACCTGGCCTCCATCTTGGGGGCACGCCCAAACTCAGCAGTAGTTGTCCCTGAGGAGTTCCCAAGAGGGAGGTTTGGGTAATAAAGTGGGAAGTGGGCTGGGAGGCTTGAGATGCCGCCTCCCTGCCTCTCCCAGCCACTGAGTCTCAGAAAAGGCTGGAGACTCAGCATGTGAGAAGCATCAGACATTGTTGGGGGATAAGCTAACAGGCAGGAAGATAGGGACAGAGAAAAAGACAGGGACCACTAAATTTGTTTCCCCCCTATTCTAAAGGGGGGGGGGGGGGAGAGCGAAGGAGAGAGGAACCCGTACACGATAAGTTTTACATTATTGGATGAAGAAAACTCTGAAAGATGGGGAGGGAGAGGGGCAGCAATGAGAGAAAGCAGAAGAGGGACTGAACATGGAAGCAGCATGTCCAGGGCCCGGTGTCCGGCTCGACACACTTGGGAGTTTAAGTCCACTTTACTGGCCGTCACTGCGGGTCCGCGCACAGTACAGAGTGTTTCTCGGTTTCACACATTCACTAGAACTATTGCTATTGTTAAATCGCCCCAGGATGCTGGGGCACATAGAGGGAGGAGGGAGGAAGCTGGGAAGAGGAAGCAAGAACATCTTTCCCCCTCCAAATTTTTAATCAGGAAATAAAACAGAAGGGAAAATCTATTTTTTTCTTATTTTTTTCTTTTTGGCTTTCAGTCCAGAAGGACCTCATCTCTGCCCCTCTTATTTGAGGAACAAGAGGAGGAAGGGGGAGGGCAAGTGGGGGTAAGAGGATGGGGGTGGGGTACGCTGCCAAGGGTCAGGTCAAAAATCACAGCTTATCGGACTCTCGAGTCTGGCCCCAGAGCAGCCTCAGCAGGTAAGAACGGCAGGTTTCCATGTTTTTGAGGAAGGAGCAAATCCCCACCTCCCCCGCCTCACAGATTGGCCTGTTTTCCCTGATAAAACTCCTCCCAGCGGCTCTCAAAGAAGCGGCGCATGATGTGTCCAGCCTTGCCCACTTCAGAGTCATCCTCGTTGAAGGTCTGGCAGTTGTCGAAGATCAGGAGGGCATCAGCTGCAAACTCCTCGGAGCTGGTATACCTGAGCAGTGGGGAAGCCAAGCTGTGAGTGGTGCAGGCGCTCCAGAGGAGAGCGAGGAGGGTTGGCCTGGTTACCTACCCGCCCCGCAGCAGTCGCTCGCGCATGGTGGAGAAATCCATGGGGTTTTTGATGATGCGCCGGTACCCACTCACCAACCGTGGGTTCACAGGCTCCAGGAAAGGCCACGCTGCATCATGGGACTCCATCTCCATGAGGATAATCCTACCAGAAAGATGGTGATGACCGGACCACAGAGCGAATGCAAGACTCCTCCCCCCTCACACTTTACCCAACTCACTCGCAAAATGTGAGATCGCTGTGGTGGTTCCGCATGGACAGTCGCCGCCGCTTGGAGATGGACAGGCCCTCCTCTGAATACCGAGGGGCAGCGAGGCCTTCTGGGCCCCGTGACGGCACTCGGCGGCGACGGCCATCACCCTCCCCCAAGTCCAACATGCAGCCACTTTTCCGTTTCTGGCCTCGCTTTGGGAAACCAGGCTGCTGAGTGAATTCTCCCTCTGCCTGCTGAGAAAGGGAAAAGGGGGGATGAGCCACAGCACAAGCCAGACTGCTGCCTTTCAGGGGATCAGAACCCCTCCTGCCCACTTTATAGAGGAAGCAATTAAGACTACAGCATTTAAATGGCTTGCCCAAAGAAGACCCAGAACCCAGGACTCCCAACACCTGGTCTGGAGCACTTTCTCGGAGAAGGGACATTGATTAGCCGGATGAGTGAGAGATGAAATGAAGAAGCAAGGGCTCCATTTTCTGCTTGGGAGAGGACAGAAGAGGGCCGAAGCCTCACCTGGGTCAGACAGACAGTACAGAACCAGTCTCCTTCTGGGACAGCCTCCATCTTGGGCCGATGGCAGTAAATGTGGCAGCCACGGTCACAGCCATCACAAAGCAGAAGAAACTCATCGTTGTCACCCTTCCGGCAGACTAGACAGGTCTGGACCAAGATGTGAGGAGGGTCAGTGAGACCTCAAGCCTCTGGCTGCTAGTGACTCCACCCACCCAGGGTGGCTGGCCCCTCATCAGCCTTCCCAAGGCTTTCTTTGCCCCCTTACCACTTTGTTGACCGATTTCTCCCAGGCAATGGACTTTTCCAGCTGACCCAAGCACAAACACACCTGGGCTGCACTCCGGCACCGCTCAAGGGTCTGGCGCCAGGCACGGATGCGAGGTGTAATCTCATATGATCTGGAGAATAAAAATGGAGATCTTTGGTTGAGGAGCAGAATCCAGTAAAGAAGTTATCCCTTCCCTCCAAGACAAAGAGAAACAGAGGGGCGGGGGCAGCAGCACAGATCACTCACATCTCTGTGGCGGTGCACTGGGGAGCACCATTGGGTGTACTGAGCAGGGCCTTCTCCAGCACCACCTCGTGGGCTGGCCACAGGGGCTCCCGGAGGTACCGCCGCTCCACATTCTGCTCCAGGGTAGCCAATCGCATCACAGCCAGATCCAGAGGGTTGGTAGTTTTCCGCTGTGGTGCCAAGCCTTCCCTGGCCCGCCCTCGCCAGGTGATGTCCTCCTGGGAGTCGGTCAGATGCTCGGAGTAGGCCAAGTCTTCACGGGTAGAGTCTGGGCTGGGACAGGACCAGCCCTGCAAGTGGCAAGGAGGAATAAAATCCCTCATTGGAAAGGAGAAAATTTTGAAAGAAATGTCACCCATTTAAGATTCCGGTAGATCGCTTATTAAAGGCAACGATAGATAAACCTGCTAGAGCCCAGGACTCCCCAAGCATACCCGTATCTGCAGATCAGAAAGGATAACCCGCTGTTCCAGCTCCTCAACCCACTGAAGCACAGCCAAGTCCGTCTCATATGTCTTCTCTCTGGAGGACCAGCTCAGCAGCTCTTCTTCAAAGGCAGGTAGCTGACTGGGCTCAAAGATGGGGTCTGGGAAGGTAGTAGGCAAAGAAAAAGGCTCATCAGGCAACAGCTCCACAGTTACATAGCAACAGCTCCACAGTTACCTTGGGGTAAAGGTATCATCTTACCAGCTGAGGGCCGTAGACAAACTTCCTGCAAGAAGTCCCTGTGCTTGCTAAGGTGTTTGTGAAGTGCTTTCTCCCGGATGCCTCGGAGGTGCAGAGCCTTGAGGGTGGCATCCAGCGTCTCTAGATCTCGGATCCACCACCAGCCAGAGTGCATCTCTATAAGAGCGTGTGTGAAATAGTTTTTTTTGTGTGTGTGAGTGTATGTGTATGTATCCAGCCCACACTGGATACCACTCCTATTTACACTCTTGCCCTATTCCACTCCAGTCACTCACCAGGGGGCACAGGCTGGGCTGTCAGCTGGGTGAGGTAACGCTGCTCCATCTGTTTGAAGAACTTACTGGGTGGTCTGCCTCTCCGTTTTGGCTGACCCAAGCCTGTGAGACTCTGTAGCATTTCTCCAGGATCTCCTGCTCGCCTCTTGGGGACTGCCACAGGGAAGGGGGTAGAACAAAACTGCAGTGGAGAACGGGAATTGGCAGCACTGGGTCTAATCACCTACAAATGAGATGAGACATAAGGGGATGAGGGTATTTCATGTTTCTAGGACCCTAACAGCCCCACTCCCTTCCCCCAACTTCAGGTAAGAGACCACAACCAGGTAATGGGTCTGTTGTAAGATGAAGTTCAAGTGCATCATTTTGGCTACTTACTGGCTTGGAGGTGACAGGAAGCTGAGGGGAAGGAGTAGACTGGTCCTCAGAAACTGCAGGGGGTGGTGTTGGAGCAGCATTGCAGGGTACCTGGGATGAGAAGTTAAGCCAGGGAGTCTGAGGATCAGGGCTGGATTCTGCTTCATCCGGCTCTGGCTCCTCCATGGCCTGTGATGGGGCTGGGTCCAGTTTTCCTGGGCTGCTATCTGGTGTGAGGACGGAGCTGCTCAACAGGGAGCCATGACTCTGAGTCTGGCTCAGCCAGGACAGGAAAGCTGACTGGCTGAGGTCATGCTGGCTCTGACCCAGAGACAATGGGGAGCCTTCTGGCTCCAGGAACCCATTATGGGACTGGAGGTGGGGTTGGGTTTGGGGTGAAGGCAGGGGTTGGGGCTCAAGGTGGAGTTGGGGTTGGAGTGGAGGTGAAGGCTGGGGTTGGGGTTGGGACTGAAATTCAGGATGGAGCTGGGCCTCAGGATGTTCTGAATCTTGACTCTTGATGGGAGATGTAAGGTGCCTAGGTCGCACAAAACCAGGCTTAGTTTTTCGAGGTCGGCCTCGAGCCCGGACAGGTGAAGCAGCAGGGGCACTGGAATCAGCTAGCTCCTGCTTTACAAGGAGGGTTGAGTTAGGTGCTGGATGGGCTGCCATCTTTAAGGAGTTAGGTTCCTGCTTTACCACATCCTCAGGAACTAGAAAGAGAAGTAAAGAGCGTCAAACATACACTGATACAGAGAGAGAAAAGATGTGTATATAAAAACACAGGAGATGTACTGTATTGCTTTCTCTCTGTAAACTTACACAGATTCCACTAGGAACAACTTAAACGCCAATGACTAGAACCTGGGGAGAAGCACACACCCCAACAAGTCCTAAGCTAAGATTAACAGAGGACCCAATTATAGGGTGAGCGCTACTCTGGGGACACTAAGCTCACTTCAATGCTCTCAATTACCCTACAGTGCACACATTTTACTGCATCTCTTTCCCATCGAAGCATACTTAGTAAATGATCAGACTGGCTGTTAGATCTTTCACATAAGAGCTGGCACTCTTACTCACTAGCCTATACCCAATCCCATGAAATGAAAAGAAAACGAGCAGTGCGGAGAAAAAGAAAAGCAGTTTACTTTGCTTGTTAACCAGGACATAAAATTCAGGAGCTCACAGGCACACCTACCTAAATTCCCCTCTGTTCCTTCCACAAAGATCCCGGCCAAATATGGAAGCACCCAGTAGCGGCGTCTGTAGCGGTCCTGACCCAAGGAGACAGCCCGAAGCATTTGGGATGAGTGAAGCAGCTTTTTGCGAAAGAAGAACTGGCGCTGTGTGGGCAATGAAAAAAGAAGATGGTTAAAAAAGAAAAAAAAAGGATGGCATCTGGGCCCAACGCAGAATGTGACCAACCTCCAGCTCCCTCCAAACCCATTTTACCTTGCTGAGTTTTTCTATCTGGCGCTCTAGTTCTGGGATGCTGGAGGCTGGGATATCAACCTGAAGAAACGAGTGGGCAATGAGAAATGTTGGTAAAAACATGAAAGAGAAATAATTGATTTCTCAACTGCTACTTTCCTCAGTCCAAAACCCATACCTCTCCATCTCTTCGACCCCTCCGGCCACGGCCAGATGCAATAGTCTCTTCCTCTTCCTCCTCCTCCATGCCACTGGTCTCCTCCATGATGCGAGAACTTCGCCTCCGCCCCAGACCTTCGTCTGGCCCTTGCATCTCTACTTCAGGCCGCCCAGTTCGCTTGGCCAGAGCAGTTTTCAATCTTGAAACAGGTAAGGAGAAATTAGAGAACACCGGGTTCCAGGCCTAAGTTCTGGCTAGGTTTTCCCCTTTGCCACTTCTCTGTGAGCACTACCCCTACCCATGTCCCATCCTTACCTCCGGAGCCGGCCTTCAACAATCCACTTATTTTTCCTGTAGCTGGACATACTCTCCAGGGTCTTGTCAATTTCACTGCGGTGGAACAGAGAAGGGGAATGAGGTTTTGAAGTAGAAGGGACACACAAGGTAAAGGGAGGGAGTCTCAGGGGTGATGGGACCACAGCTGAATAAGGAACTACGAGCTAGGATCTGGACTGGATGGATGACAAAGGTCTTCAGTTCTCTGGGAAGGCACAGAGATTCCATTCCAAAGAACTCCAGTATCTCCCGATCAGGGCACTGGACACATATCCCCCCAGCACCTCTGGATGGCTGTTTCTCCTCCACCCCCAGCCTGGGCTAGCTTTAAGATAGGTGTGACACAGACACACATTGATCCATCTCCACCCCTAGGTCCTCACTTGATGATAAGGGTGGAGCCATTGAGCTCATGTACAAGGAAGGCCAGGACAGCAGCCTTCTGTTGGGGTGGCTGGGCCTGAAAAGGCTGGGTGCGCAGGCTGTCACAGAAGGCTGGCTCCACTCCATATGCCATAAGAAAGCAGCGCAGGATCTCAGACACATTGTCTCTCGTCAGTGGGATCTCCGACACCTTCTCCCCCAGGATCTTTAAGGACTGTTTGAAGGAGAGCATAATGGGAATGAGGGGGGGATACAGCAATAGAGAACTAGGGAGTTAAGACATGACAAGGAGGAGGAAAGTTGCTGAGACAAGATGAAGGGAAAGAAAGCAAAAGAAAATGGATAAAATAAAGAAAAAAGAACAAAATTAGCAGAGGGGAGTCAGGAAGAAAGAGGAACAGAAGAAACAAGGTAAGAAAAACAAAAACGGGAAGAAACTGCATCTCCCTTCACTTTAGGGAGTGATTTTCAAGCATTCTTAAAAGGGAAAGTATAATTGAGAGAAGGCACTGGAGCCCAGCCCTCCACACGGCCCTAGGAGAGGGTCTCACCTGACAGTAGGAGGGCAAGCCAGGATCATAGAGTGCAGCCTTCAGGAGCCGCATCAGCAGGTCCTGCACCTCGCCCAAGCTGTCACCTTGACACAACAGTCCCTCCTGCAGGACCCCCAGGCTAGGCACATCTTTAGCAGGATCAAAGCCCAGCACCTTGCCGAAACTGTGCAGAAACTCCACAATGGTCAAGCAGTCGGAAAAGATTCCACTGGGCAGTATCAGACCAGGAATGCGAGTGAAGTCCGGCAGAGGCTGTAGGGATAAAAGTGGCACAGGGTCCTGGCAAATACCCTAGAAATTAACAGTTGGGTGGATCCATTGGGCGTTCCCCTAGGACCCCGGACTTGTTACTCTCCCTTCACTACCTGGTGGTCAGTCAGACACATATCCTCGGTGGGCTTCTTCATCTCCTCCAAGATCATCTGTTGCCTCTGCCGCTCCTCCAAGCGCCTCTGGGTGGCCAGCGTCTTGTCTGCTTTACAGGCGGGCTTGGCTTTGGCCAGTCCCTCCTTTTCCTTCATTTTCACCTTCTCCTTCTTTTCTCTCTTGACTTTTTCCTTCAATTTTTCCTGCTTTGTTTTAACCTTCTCCTTCTCAGCCTACCCATCATGGGAAGAGAAAATCATAGAAATTCTATCTTTCACTGTTCCCCAAGCTGTCTCAATCTCGAAGCCCAGAAATGTAATTATAAAAGATGATCTTTAAACTTCAATCCAAAAAGACCCCTTGCAGTCTTCTTTAAAACAAACAGTAGTTTAGCTTAACTAGTAAACAGTGTCTGTCTTTAGCATTGTGCTCTTTTAAAGAATTATCTGTAGCAGATCAAAATGGTTTTAGCAAGCTAAATTTAAATTTAAGTTAAATGTAACAAGTTTAATGCTGATGAGAGGAATCATTTGGAAAAAGTAAGAATGGTCATGCAAGTGGAAGGCAATAATCAATCACTGAATTGGACATGCAGAAATTGGTGTTACTGTGCATATTTTCAACAACAAAAAAATTATTTAAAAAATTATGAGAGGTGTTTTGTTTTTAAAAGCAGTTTGGTAAAAGAAGAAAGTTTAGTGGACTCAAAGTTATACTTGAGCGTTTACATGCACTTACCTTGGATTTTTTCTTAGTTTCCTTCTGCTTTACGCTCTTGGTCTCTTGTTTCCGTTTGTTTCGGGCCTGTAAACCAAAAGGGAAGTCATTTCTCTACTTGGATTAGGGTTCAAGAGAGGAGAGAGAGGTGAGCGGTGGGATGAGAGGTGGGCAATGGCTCACTTCTCTATGCTTGGAGACGCTCACGTTATTCTCAAACAAGCTCGATTTTCCAAGCCAAGGCCGAGAGGCTTCAAGGTATTGAATGTGTGCTGGTATGAGTGGCAGATGTGGAAAGATGCAGCAGACTCTAGGAAAAGTGAGCCACTGTCCTCTCTTCAACGGCACCCACCTGCCCTTGGTTAGGAGTCTGACATTCTCCTCGTTGGATCTTCCGCTTTATCTTCTTTTTAATTTTACTTATTTTTGCTTTATCATCTTCATTCAGTGATTCTGTTAGGCCAGAGAGGAAAAATTGTAAAACAGAAGCCTGGTTCTTGGCTGTGAAGGTGGCACAAATGCTTGCCATACAATAGGCTTCTTAAAGAGCTTCCTTAGAGTTCTATACCCTGTCCTACAGGATTGCGGCTATGACTCGGAAGTGGCACCAAGGCAGTGGTTTGTTATTGAACCTTTGATGTTAAGTGCAATACAAGTCTACTACCAGAAAATGAGGCAGATTGCTATTCAAAAATGACACAGGAGCTATTAAAGGGGCCAGACTGAACAGTGACCTGTGTTAGAGATTTTAAAAGACAATAAAGTAATTTTGGGCAAAACAAAACAAAACAAAAAACCCCCAGCTTCCGTAAGTTACCTAGTTTTATATTTTCTTTTTTTTAAAAGATACATATAATGTATATGTGCAGAGTGAAATTAAAAGAAGCACTTGCTCTGGGGTGGCACAAATAACCCAAAGGGACTTTTCTGGCCAGAAACCCAGCTGATGTAAGGCGCCACAATGGCAGCCTTGTAGCTACTTCTCTCCTAGGTTATGTACCTGAAAAGGCAGCAACCCACAGACTGATTTTAAGAGCAGAGAAAGAGACGGCAAGCCAAAGTGCCAGGCAAAGTGAGTGGTCTCCAGAGTCGGAAGCAGTGATTAATTAAGCAAGACTGCACCATACAACATAACTGATGTAGCTGAATGGTACACATGAAAGCATGTTGATTTGGAAAGTGTATGTGTATATGTGTATACACACCACACCACACCACCACCACACACACGGAGGGGAAAAAGTATGCCCAGATAATGGAGACTTCAGCAGAGTTTGGACCACACTGACACAGCTTTCGTTTAAGCTTGGTTCCCATGTCTTGTCCCATGAAAGATCAGAGATTTTTCTTTCCGAAGACTGAATATTAAAGTATACGGCATTTTAGAATTAATGTTTTTCACATGACAGTACTTATTCTTCCATTTCTAATTTAGAAACACCACCATATAACATCTGTATGGCAATTCTCTGAAGTAAATGCTTTATGCAGATCGACTAGCCATTTACAAATTCTATTAAAATCTAAGAGGCTTGTCCTAGGCCATACAAGTCGGCATATAACCAAGCTGGGACTCTGAAAAGCCTCACTGGCACCACTACGGAGGTGCAGACCACACCAGTGACACTGTCAGAGGGAATGACAAGATGACTTTCTTCCTAAGATTTTTATGCATTGCTTCACTGTATTTCTTATAAAAACATCCCTGTAGTTAGTTATAATAGCAAAAATTATTTTTCATTAAGCCCAGCTTCTATATATCATTATACCTACAAGGTTAAGAACTCAAAAACTCGCTGCCATTGAGTCACTGCTGACTCACAGCGGCCCCCTGTGGCTTTCTGAGATTTTAATGGTTTAGTAACTGATTAGTAGAAAGCCCAATCTTTCTTTCTTCAGCAAAGCTGCTGGTAGTTTTCAACTGCTGACCACGCAGACCAGAGCCCAACGTGTAACCACTACTGGGGCTCAATCTCAAGAGGGACAAGGTTAAGAAGACTCCATGCTAGCTAACTTCCTTTTTGAACCTTGTGATGCACTCGACACTGTCACCCAGTTACAATGATGTTTACGAATCATGTGATTTCATCTGCACATGTTACAAACATGCTGTTGTGTTTTGTTGCTACTGGCAAATGTTCCAGGTGTTTTAGCTACAATATTGTGGTAATTAGTATTTGTGAACCTATATCAGTAACTTTAAAGAATGAAGTAGTAATTAGGAGGAGGGGAGTAGGAAAGTTAATAACAATGTTAACAAATAATGTAGTTCAATTTAGAAAGGTATTACATAACAATTTTGAAGTTCATATTCATATGATCCAAAAAATATTACTTAAGCAATTTACAAATCTATTCAACGCCTATTGTGCTAGAGTAAAACGGATGGTGTTATTAAGGCTTCCATAGGGTCCGGGGCAGGAGGCAGGTCCCTAGAGAGAGAGCAGTGACACCATGCAGTGGAGTATCCTAGTGACACCACTGACACAGAGTCAGAGGGCTCCACAGGACCATTCCAATAGTTACTAAAGAACCAGACCCAGCCTACCCACCTCTCCCACTAAAACCATGTCAAGTATCTTGAATTCAGAGGTGAATTCTTAATCTCCACAAAGGGGATAGATAATAAGTAAGAATTACATATCTGAATCCAGTGTGCTAAGCAAGTAGTTTTAAGACTGGTGGGGGCAGGAAAGCCTTCCCTCTCCTCTGGCCTACATCATTAAATCTGGAGCCAGTCTATGGCTCCAATAGTAAGAGCAACTCAAGGAAAAATCTGGCCAAAAAGAACAACTCCCAAAGTGTTTGGAAGCCAGTGGTGCATCCCAGGGAGGTGATTCAGACTTGTTCTAGCTGGATAGTATCAGTCACGCCCCTGGGAGACCTCGCTGAGGGAGCAGACTGCCAAGAAAAAATGAAATTACCGTACCTTGGGCCTCTGCTTTTTTCAGGAGGCGGTTGTCTGTCTTACTCACTAGCTCAGTGACTTTGACCTTGGGGGGCCGACCTCGGCCCCGCTTCACCTTGGTGACCTCCTTGGCCTTGGCCTTCTCGGTGTTTCGAGGTCGGCCCCGTTTGCCAGTAATTGCTTGAATCCTGGATGGGATTTCCTCTGCTGAGAGCTGTACCCACTGCACACCCTAAGGCAACGGAGAAAACTATGTTACAATGGGAGGCCTTGGGGAGGCCCCAGAACCACTCAATGCCTCAACTTTCCAGCCCCACCAGAGGAAGCGACGCTTTTCTAGTACAAATGCTTAATGAACCCCCTTGGGTCTGCACCTCTGGTGTGTCTCTCTCTTCAAAGAAATCTCCAATAGGCATTCGGGGACTGAAGCTGAAGTGCTCACGACGCACGTTGTGCACTACGTTTCGGCTCAGGTACTAGGAGGAGGAGGTAAAGTGGCATTAATGAAGGTGTAGCCCAACCTACCTTTGGTCAACAATGGTGCGAGCAGAACAGGTCCGAGAGTGGACTATGTCAGTCTGCTGCCACTGGACTATGAAAGGAGTCTATGCTTCCCTAAGAAAGTCCATGGAAGCTACATTACCTTAATCACTTCCGGGAACTGTTTCATCCTCTTCCCACAGGGGCCATAATACCAGGTCTCTCCCTGCCATCGGTGGCTGCCTTTCTTGATGCGCACCTCTCTCCGCCACCTGCCAGAGAAGCAGACGGGCCCTGCCACCAGGTCACACCCCTACCCACTCCCCATGCAACCCAGGAGCCAAGCCCACTGACCAGATGACCCTCCCATATCTGTCTCATTAGAGTTGCACGTGGCACAAAAAGCGGCCTGAAACCCAAGTTTAGCTAGAAGGCAGGCTCAAGCTTTAGCAAACCCTTCAGGCCATAGGAGGAAAGCAATAGCCCAACTGCACAATGCGCAAGCTCAGAAGCCAATCCCAGTGCACCCCACCTCCTGGCCTCCCAATGCCATTCAGAGAAATTATTGGTGAAGAGCATGAAGATGTAAGGGAATAAAAGCAAGAGACAGAGCGTGAGGAGGCAAGCAGAAAAGTTAAACTTGCTGCTGATTCCAAGAAATGATCAGTCAGCCAAGGTTTAGGTAGGAACTCTGTGTTCTGAACAGGAGATCACTTACTCTAAGACTAAACCTTATCTCTGCCTCCAAACTTTAAGCAGTACTCAGACTTGGTGACCACAGTTCCCTCGAGGGATAGGGGTGGGGGAAGACTCCAGGAAGGCAGTTAGTCCTACAAAGCCCTTGGTGTCAGCTGTCATGCTCCTTCTGGTCATGTACTCTTCCTGTACTTAGCCCTCCAAAAAGCAGAACATTAACAAATAAAAATTTTAAATCCCACCTCACTGCTACTATGCCATTCCCCATTCACTGCTATCCCTTCTTCACACAAATAGGGTAAGTCACCTAGTTTGGCCATCTGGGTCCTAGGGTCACCAGCTGGGTTTGGAAAAGGTATTAACTAGAGCCCCTTGAGCAAAACTGAGTCATCACACGATGAAGAAAGAAATGGTGAGGGGAGCCAGCTCCTGAGAAAGGAAGAAGAAAAGCCTAGGAATTGCATACCCAGAAACATTGTCATTACAGATTAACTGCTCTTTTATACACTCGGCTGACTATTGTTCCTCCCCCCTCGGACAATGAGAGTGGCACCCTTCTTCCTAAAGTCATGCATTCAACGTGTCATGGCCAACACACATAGCAAACTAGAGCATTTACCCATGCTGGAGGGGAAGGCGAACTTCTTCTGCAGTAGCAATCCGTCTCCTTAGAACATCACCTTGGGAAGAAGACGAGATATACACACAAACTGAGAGTTCAAGCAAAATCCTACGATACCACAGCAATGGGGAAGGGCCAAACACAAGGCAGGCTCTTCCTGTTACCAGCCAGAAGTGGAGCCTGCCACTCACCACTGCCAGCAGTGACTCCGTCTCCAGTGTTATCTTCCAGATCAGCAGTGGTCTCAGGGAAGCTGTTCACCTCCTCATTTGTTGGGGAGACTGTCGGGAAGGTGGCTGCTGGAGAAGCTGCAGGGGACGCTTTCAGGGAGGTCACTGGGGAGGTAGTCAGGGAGACTTCTGAGAAAACTGCTGGGAGGGTTGCTGAGGAAGTTGGAGAGGCTGTTGGAAAAGCAGCTGGGGAGACAATTGGGGAGATTTCTGTGGAAGCTGCTGGAGAGGCTTCCGGAGAAATTCCCAGGGACTCTGTTGGTGATGCTGCTGCTGAGGTTGCTGGGTGTAGGTGAATAGTGGATGGCTGGTCAGAGGCTGTCTGGGTCAGGGGTGGCGGGAAGTCAGAAGCCTGAGTCTCCATTTCTTCCTGTTCTGTATCACTACCATTATTCAGATCAAAGCTGTTATCTAGAAATCAAAGAGACAGGATGGGTAAAGGAAAAATGGTGTCACTCAAAACAAAAGGCTCCACTTAGTCAAAGTGGACTAAGGTAAACAAGGCCACTTGCAGGGCTTTTCTCAAGGGTTAGAAAGAGAAGTCACTTCTGTTTTTCTCTCCAAGCAGTTGTGAAGGTGTCCCTGTGGGGAAAAGTTTCTTGTCTTTCACCTGGAGCCTGGGCAGAGATCTGAGTACAGGCTGTTCCTGGTGATGAACCTAACTTACAGACAGACGCCTACATGCCCTTGAATATGATGTACATTTGCCCTCACTTTGATATGCCGAACTCTATTTGTAACCACTCCATCACAATCACAATCACCTTCAGTAGCTTTTAAGTAATTGATAAGCCTTTAATGGCACTACCAAAAAACCCCAACCTAAACAACAAACCTCAAACCCACTGCCAGTCGATTCCAATCATACAAAACAGAAGAGCTCGGCAGCGTGTGCGTCTACATCTTTCAGAAGCAGCCATCCTCCTCTTTCTCTCATGGAGCAGCTGGTGGGTTTGAACCAACTTTCTGGTTGGCAGCTCAACTCAATGTGCCCTAAAGGATCCTTTTCTTACACAGTTATGGCAAAGAGGGATGCATACCTATGCCAACTCACATGTTCTTAAAGACACAGGAACAGGTCTGGTTTATACACCCAGACTGCCTGTGCCTTTGTAGTCCCACATCCACTCACTCTCTTACTGCCCTCAGCTCCTAGCAAGGTGCTCTCCTAGGCTTCTGGCCCTCACATTTTTTAATCCCACACATCATTACGTACCTTGCAGGACAGACTCCCCCAAGACAGGTGGAGAGGTTGGGCTGGCAAAGATAGATGCTGAAGTTTGACTATCATCTGCCAGGAGACTGAAGGCAGTGGTGTTATTGAGTGAAGGGCAATTAAGATCAGAGATGACAGAGCTGTCCCCCAGAGGCAGCTTATCCTCTTCACCCATCAGCTCGGTATCATCTATACCATAGAGTCCTCCACTCACTGGCTCTGTACATGGAGGAGGAAAAAATGCGGAAAGTATTAAGCGAAATTCAGAAAGCAAGATTCCTTTAGAGAATATTGATTCAAAGATATCCTATTCTAATTCCCATAGTTTGAAGATTTCCCCCAATGTTGTAGAAATTTTACAGTTCTCTTCCTGAAAGAATAGTCACTATAAGAATCACTGAAGCTTGAGGTGGAAATGAAGGAAAGGCGCTGACCATCGCTATATGAACTCACATAACAGTGCAAAACCTTACTATCATAAAACCGACCTTTCTTACAATTTAGTGGGGTAAGAGTTCAATGGTAAACTGCTCCCTGGCCACGAGTGAGAACCCAAATAGCCCAACTATGTGGTAATAAGTCCCTAACCCAATGAATTATTATAAGTCAGGGCTCCTGGCCAAAAGGAACATTGGGAGATATCCTGGGAAAGGAACCAATTCAGCTCAGAGTGCAGCTGGCCCACAGAGCAGCTGGATGAAACTGGGATCTGCCACAGGAGTATCTGGAGGCCCCAGATTCCCTAGCACTTTCCCTGGTTTACTTGCTCTTCCTGGCAGTAGAGAGCAGACTGCCCTCTGCATGGCTCAGTTAGAAGAACCCAGTCTCCAAGCTCACCTGGTGCTAGAGAGTTGAAGGGCTCCAATGAATCTTCACTGAGGATTGGAGTGTCTTCCAGTTGGTCAGGAAGGTGTGAAGGATCATCTAAGCAGCTCACAGAAGGGTCAGGGACCAGGACAGAGACATTTTGGTGCAATGAGTCCACAGAGGGGATGGAGCCATTATAGCCACACATCTTCAGTTCTGGGAAATCCAGGAAGAATGTGAAAATCAGTTCATTGAGGTATACTAGGCAGTCAATCTCTGCTTCAGGATGTTCATTCAATGTTTATTGCTGCCAGGGTACCAGTTCTTTGCTGGGTACTGACCAGGCTGAGATATGTTGGTAGAATACTATAGCAGGCAGAGAGGGCAAAAGAGAGCAGGGTCTGAGACCAGAGGCCCAGCATGTTCTCAGAAAAGTCCCTAATCCAGTAGGGATAATTGCTCAACAGAGAAAACATTCTGTGATTTGACAAGGTGCTCACTCTTGAAATTAGAATCAATTACAAGCTTTAATATATTCTGAGGGCAAAAATGAGAAGGACTGGCACCCGTATTAGTGCTAACAACAACAAAAAGTAACTACAGGCAATGGTATGATCGACCTGCCTCCTTCCCCTTTCACACACCAGTCACTACCAGGGCTCAGCCTCGTTCAGCAGCCAGTCTGACCCTGCCCATCACTCAAAACTGCCTGAGTGCCCACTGCTGATGCCCTGAGCCCTGCTGGTCTTTTGGAAAAAATTCCTTTTTGATGCAGGGTGTCTGTTGGGGCTGTTTCGGGCTCGCCCACCTGCCCTCTCCAGGCCAGCAGCTCTGCATGAGCTTGAAATAATTTGCACTCCCACTCTCGAGCTGGTGCTGCTGCCACAAAACACCAGCCACTTGGCTCTGCTAATCACCAACATGCAAATCAGCCTCCACTGCAGAGAGCTGGAAAGACAAGTTTTCCTCACCTCAAAAATCCACTGTCCCCCACAGTCCCATTGTCCCTTTCCCCACCCGGCTCACAACACCCCGATTATACCTGACTGCTCCTGTTCCAGCTCCAGGCTGCCTACCAAGCCAGTGCCGTTTTCTGCCACCACTGAAGTCAGCTCCTTTTCTCCCGTCTCATCAGGATGGATACCACTGCCTACCTCCTGGGAGGGGGCAAAGGTCTGGGTGCTGGATCCCAACATAGGAGAAGACTGTGGGGAGGTGAAAAAACTAGGGGGTCCATTGGGTATCACCTCAAAATTCTGGTCAGGAAAGGAATCATACAGTTCCTGTGAGTCGAAGTTAAGCCCCATGGGACTCTGGGTACCATTGGCCCAGAACTCTTGGCTCCCAGCCCGAAGGTTAGTGTTGTGACTTGGGGATGAAGGTTGTCGGCTGCCTCCAAGGATGCCGTTGAGTGGATACTGTCCCCCAGAAAACTGAGAGAGAAGGGGTGGGTCCTTGAGGTTGCCGCCAGGATTGGCAGATGGGTATTGTGGATAGTTCCAGAGACAGTCGTAGGCCACGTTGGGGTGATGGAGGTGTGAGGTGCTGGAGGAGTGGGAAGCAGAGTTCAAAATCCCTGAAGTAGTAGTGTGAGATACAGTAGATAAGCCATTAACATTCACATCCCCATTCAAACCTGGTGAGGAGGAAAAGAGAGTTAGTTACACATATGTATGCAAGTAACTACCCAGAAGAACCCCAAAGTAACAGCAATGACAACAGAAAGGGAAGGTGAAGGGGAGGATTCCCCATTTGCTATATTTGGCTTTTGAGTCTCTGAGGAACACCAAACCCAAATGCTCTTGGATTTAAGTTTAGCAACTGCTGCTGAGGCTGCAGAGTTAAGGTGCTGGGAGCTAGCTTGGTCTACCCCGGGAGCCACCAGCACAGGGCTGGCTGCTGCTTATGCTCAGAGCTTTTTCTTTTTTAAATAAAGCTGTTTTCAGACTTCCTACAGTGACTTGCATTCTTCCCCACTCTTTTTCTCTAGAGGACTTCTTCCCTGGAGTAGGGGACTGGATTTTCTAGGTCCTCCAAGTGCCTGTTTGGCCCTGCAGTGGCACCAGAAGGGACAGCCTCCACGTCAATGGCACATGCAGATCTAGCACTTTGTGCTGGGCTAAGAATAGAATTTGCAGGGTGGAGGGAGGGTGGGGTGGAAAGGGGGGAACCGATTACAAGGATCTACATATCACCTCTTCCCTGGGGGATGGACAACAGAAAAGTGGGTGAAGGGAGACATCAGACAGTGCAAGATCTGACAAAATAATAATTTATAAATTATCAAGGGTTAATGAGGGAGGGGAGAGCGGGGAGGGAGGGGAAAATGAGGAGCTGATGCCAGGGGCTTAAGTGGAGAGCAAATGCTTTGAGAATGATGAAGGCAATGAATGTACAAATGTGCTTTACAAAATGGATGTATGTATGGATAGTGATGAGTTGTATGAGCCCCTAATGAAATGATTTTTAAAACACCCCCCCCAAACAAAACAAAACAAAACAAAAAATAAAAAGAATAGAATCTGCAGTCACCACAGCGACAAGATCTTAGCTCAGGAGGCTGGGCTTGGCCCCTCCCCATAGGCACTAGAAGGTAATTTACGGGGAGGGTGGTGGTGGTGGAGATCATAGCATGATCAGTGCTGCAGCAACCTCTGGATTGGAGAGTAATCAAATTTTTAAAACTAAGGAAGCTGTGAGGGGCCTTCAATGAAATACAACAGTTTCTATCGCTCTGCAATTCGACTGGAGATGACAGGAGGGGGAAGTGTCCAGTGTTTAAGTCTGAGACAGTAATTATCTGCAGCACAGACGAGAGGATACATGTAGGCTTCTCTCTGCTTCTAAGCATAAAATGCCTGAAAACTAGGCAAGATTAGAAAGGTACTTGGCAACTGATAAAAGTCAAATTCAGGAAAAGATCTAATTCTGGCAGCAACACTTTCATGTGGAATTATATAAATGTTTCTCTCCGGAGAACCAGGTAAGTAAGCACTAAAACCCTCCCTTATCCCTGCCTTCTATCATAAGGACCCATAGTGGCACAGGTGCTTCCAGTATCTGCTCTCTTCTCTAGCGTACAAACCAACTGAATGGCAAACAGCCCATCTTAGCCCCAACTTTCAACCCTAGCCCTAACCCATCCGCAGAGGCTTCTCCAACCTCTAAAATCGCTTCTTGGATGGTGGGCCCTTTTGTCTTGCTCTTTCATGGGTCTGACTGGTCTTCAGCAGCAGTATCTGTGTTACCACTCTCTGGCAGTAGCCAGGGGACAGGGCTGACGGAAGAGCAGGCGAAGGTGAAAAAAACCAAGTATGTTTTCCTAACCCCTAAAAAACCTTATGTAGCCTCCATAAACCCCTAGGATTTGTTCTTAGAAGCCTGCAATTTTTTCCAGCAGCGAGAGTTCTATGGATTTACTTCCTCCTTCCCAGACAGGCAGGAAAGAGTTGGAGTAGCTAGTTCATGTGGAAACCAAAGCTCCTCCCATCCACCTGCTTTAAAGGAGTAATGCCCATCCCCTCCCCAGACCATGACCATCACACTCACTTTTCCCTTGCTGGGGGAAGTTCATGGGAGACCCGTTAGTGTAGAGGCCCTCCCCTGAAGGAGAGGGTTTCAGTCCTGAGGCAGCAGATGCAGGGGGAAGGCCAGTAAAATTAAAATGGTCATTTGCCTCCATTTCTGTAGGAGGGAAGAGAGAGATGGGGGGAAAACACTGTAGGTTAAACAAAGTCATGTCATTTGGACTCTTCTCGAAGGAATGTTCCCAGTCCTCCACATTATTTATACTTACCCTTTTCTACCTGATTATGGCAAAACGAGGGATTGAGAAAAGAGAAGGAGATATCCCTAGTTAAGGAATGGTTTTATAAGAATAAGTTTTCTAAAGCTAGTCTGGCTTTAAGAGATAAAAATGGGGGTGGGGTAGGGGGAAACACAAGATGTGGACTTGGTCCTCCTTCTATGTGAATCTCCCCACACCCCCATAAGCCTCTCAAACTCAGGTTACTCCTCTATATCAGATATTAATGCTGTATTCTAATATCTAACATTCTCCAACCTTTCTTTTTTTTTTTTTTCCATTTCCCCCCTCAAAGGTCAGAGTCCCATTGCCAGGGACCACAGAAAATTCTCTTTAACAGGAAGCCCTGGAGATAGAGATGTCAGCAGGAAAAGTATATCTAATCTACACCATGCTTTATTTTGCCATTATATATCTTGAGCTAAATAGCTAACACATAGCCGTAGACATCTGAAGGATAGAGTGCAATTAAACTAATAAAAGGATTTTGAGAAGAATACATCGCAGAGAAAGTGACCAAGTGGCACAACTCAAATCATCCAACACTTCTAATCATTTATGGGAAATAGAATCCTTTCTAAGAACACAGAGCTCAGAAAAATGTCAGACAGAAAATCCTTAAATGAGAGGGTATCTAAAAAATATATAACGTTATAGCTACTAATACAACCTAAATCTTTGGCTTTGTGGTCTAGATGTAAGTCTCATGGAGAAAACAGAACTACAAAGAAGATACTCCTGTCTGAAAAGAGTGGTAGCTCGCTGAGTGGTTAAAAAGCTTTCACCTTTCCTAATACGACTTAGCATAGGGCTAGGAATGACAAGTGACCCCCTTGATCTGAATAACTATAACTTTGCTAGAAGGGCGGGGAGATAAGAAGCAAAAGCTAGAATTACTGGTAAAACCCAACATTTCAATCCTAGATACTTGTGCTATACTAGAGCACACTAACTTGAATGTAAGAAGCATGACCTGTCTTGATACAGGAAAAGCAACCCCTTGCTTTTAAAACAAGGAGGCAGAATTCGGAGAAGTTTCTTCGTTAATTTTATAAAATCAAGCAATAAGCACACCTATGTGATATTTTAAATAGTCTTTAAAAAAAAGGGGAAAAAAGTGTTTTGTTGCTTTGAGGGGAGGAAAAAGTTTGTAGGGTTGACTTATTTCCCAGGCAGGAATTTTCACTTCACTCTAAGTAGCTGACCTAAACATTAATGAAGAAACTAAACTGCTTTTCATACAGAAAAAAACTCAGGCCCCCTCCCCCCCTGATTTTCCTATAGTTTAATTGGAGCCACTCAACAGTAAGGAATTTCATAAGGATCCCAAGAGAAGTGGACATTCTGAAACGAAACGTCTGAAGAAGGAAGTTTGGTTCCCTTATATTTACAGTAGGGTCCTTCCAAAGATTACTGTATATCCCAGAGACGTTCAGTAGTCCCTTTCAGAAGTCCTGGAAATCTGATCTCATCTGATTCACTCACTCGCGCCGTCCAGTTTTATGTGCAGCCACACACCTCCTTGGCTGGCTCACTCACTCACTCACCCACTACTACACTGGGTTCCCCGTTTCTGTGAACTTAACTATATTCTCCTACTCAGTGACAGGCCACAGTTCAGTTTCCCATTCTCTGTGAATCCATGAAGAAAGGAATGATCTCTGCTGTTCAGGGAAAAAACAGCATTTCCCGTTTCATACATACTAATAAGATCACTTACGAAAATCTGCTAAGTAGAAGGAATGGGGGTAATTATCTGGTGCCCTGGTGTGCTGATCTGTTTCCCACCACCTGCTACTAAAGGGTCATCAGGACCACATCACTTCACTTATAAAATGTTTCCTAGATGTACAAAATACGCTGTGCAGTGAGGTCAGCACAAGGAAGTGGCTGCAGGTTGGAATCCCAGCTCTATTTACTGTGACCTTGGACAAATTACTTAACCTTGATGAAACTCAGTTTTATGATTTGTAAAAATTGTAGTAGCCACTTCCTGGCGAGGATTAAATAAGATAAAGAACACAGTGGTGTCTGTCACTTAGCAAGCAATAAATGTTTAGTAGTAGTAGTACAGGAGAAGCTACTAAATTTTTCAAAAAGATGATCAGATTCAAAAAGTCTAAATATAACAAATTTAAAGACACTACCGCTTATTTCATTTTAAATTGACATTTACCTTCAATAAAAATCTGAAGGTAATTTTGTCCTCTCATCCAGCAGAGCCAGTAAGGAAAACAATGAAGCAAAATGAGGGTGCCTACCCTTGAATGAATATAGTTTTGGCCAAATGAAAAAGAAATCCAACATAGAAAGAGACAGCTCTCCTCCCCAGGAAGTATAATCAGACAGGCACCCAGCCTAGTCCCAGTTGTATTTAAATGGATCTCTTCAAGAGCCACAGGTTTCATTATTAACATTTAAGAGGCACTGCTCCTTAAGCTTGATGCAGCAGAGCCCAGCTACTGGCCAAATAGGCTGCTTTTCTCAGTCTTAGAGTTATTACAATGTAAGCCTGTGACAAGGTTTTAACAGACAATGCAGACAGAAAGTGTTGGAATAAGTACTGCAGATTTCAACACTGTTGTGGGGCTCAGACCAATTCTCCAGTCAGTCAGGCTAATCACACAAGGACAGGATACAGTCAAACCCATTAGAGGGAAACCTGGGTAGTCCTTGCCCCACTCTAGACTTGTTCTTCCCATACTCAAGGCAAAAAATAAAACCCACTGCAGGCTGAGTGTACATATAGCAACCCTGTAGGGCAAAACAGAACTGTAAATCTCTCATGGTCAGTGGGTTCAAGCTCATCTAGGGCCAATCTCATTTGACAGCTGAGCCAGCCAGGGCTCCTTTTTCCCCAAACCCACTGCCTTCTAGTCGACTCTAACTCACAGCAACCCTATGTAGGTCTTCTGAGATTGTCATCCCTTATTGAAGCAGATAAACTCCTCTTTCACCCTGAGACTGGTGCGTGTAAACAGCTGACCTTGTGGTTATCCGTCTATGCTTACTCAACAGCATAACCAGGGCTCCCACCCAGTATACCAAAATTCAACAAATAGAGGCTCTGATTTTTTTTAATGTACGAGGAAAGATTTATAAATGCTTATCTTCATTAAATAGCAAAATCAACTTCTGCTGTATACCAAATAAGCCACACCAATATATTCTTGTCTTATAATTATGAATATTATGAAGGCTATTTCTCAGTTCTAGACATACGGTGTTGTCTTCATCCACCATACCCCAATTTAGTGATCTCACACAGGATGGCTTTGCCTCTAGTGGTGTTGGCATCTAACAGAAGCCAAGGATGCTAACTCAACATCCTACAATGCACAGGACAGTCCTTACACAGCAAAGAATTATCCTGCCCAAAATGTCAATAATGCCCTGGTTGAAAAGCCCTACTGTACTACAAAAAAGTTCCCATACTCAGAAAGTTCCACAAGTTTTCACTACTCCCAGTTCCTGATGCAGCAAGGAAAGATGCATTTTTTCACTTTATATGAAAATCACTCCTAAAGAACAAAAAGTCGTATCATTGTGTGTTCACCTCCCCAACACGATCGCTGAAGACAAATGGATGCATAAGCAAATGTGGTGAAGAAAGCTGAGGGTGCCCGGCTATCAAAAGATATAGCATCTGGGGTCTTAAAGGCTTGAAGGTAAACAAGTGGCCATCTAGCTCAGAAGCAACAAAGCCCACATGGAAGAAGCACACCAGCCTGTGTGATCGCGAGGTGTCAAAGGGATGAGGTATCAGGCATCAAAGAACAAAAAATCATATCATTGTCAATGAGGGGGAGTGTGGAGTGGGGACCCAAAGCCCACCTGTAGGCAACTGGACATCCCCTTATGGAAGGGTCTCAGGGAGGAGAGGAGCCAGTCAGAATGCAGTATAGCAATGATGAAACCTACAACTTTCCTCTAGTTCCTAAATGCTTCCTTCTCCCCCACTATCATGATCCCAATTCTACCTTACAAATCTGGCTAGACCAGAGGATGTACACTGGTACAGATAGGAACTGGAAACACAGGGAATTCAGGGCGGATGATCCCTTCAGGACCAGTGGTGAGATGGGCGATAAGGGGAGGGTCGAGTGAGGGTGGGTTGCAAAAGGGGAACCGATTACAAGGATCTACGTATAACCTTCTCCCTCGGGGACGGACAACAGAAAAGTGAGTGAATGGAGACGTCAGGCAGTGTAAAACATGACAAAATAATAATTTATAAATTATCAAGGGTTCATGAGGGAGAGGGGAGCGGGGAGGGGGTGGGAATGAGGAGCTGATGCCAGGGGCTTAAGTGGAGAGCTAATGTTTTGAGAATGATGAGGGCAACGAATGTACAAATGTGCTTTACACAACTGATGTATGCATGGATTGTGTTAAAAGTTGTATAAGCCCCCAATAAAATGATTTTAAAAAAAAGAAAACCCCTCTCCTCTGGCTAAACTGTTTCCCAGAGTTCCAAGGTCCATTTGAAATGCCTTTCCCCCCCACCAGAATAGCCCATTATGACAGCCCCATTAACAAGCTTCCCAGAGCACTACACATCGCAGATGGTCTTTGATATAAGGTAGGGCTGTAACAAAAATATTTTAAGTGGGTGTCTTGAACAAAATTTTTCCCTCACAGTTTAGGTGCCGAATTAAAAGTCTGAATTCAGTATACCAGGTAAAGGAGAAGGGTTTCTCCATTAGCTCGGAAGATCCTAGTCTATTCAGCTTCTACTTCCAGGTTCCTTGGAGACCTCTAAACTTCTTGGCATCTATCTTAGACATCTCTCCACTGCTGGCTTGTTTAATCTCTTTTATATCTCAAAAGATTGACTCAAAATACACCCTATACAAATCTGGACTCATTAGCGAAACAAAACCAACTCATTCCCAAATGGGATGACAACAAACACAGAGGTTAGGATTTACAACATACATATTTTGAGAAAATAATTTAGTCCCAAACTGAGACTTTCTCTCTCAAGGTGTCCTTTCCCTAGTCCTCTTCTGAGCAGGAGGAAAGTTATGAAAAAAGAGAACTGTACTAAAATAACTACTCGAAGACAACTGCAATGTCCAGGCTACTCAGAAAACACAGATGATTCTCCTGTCTTTATTTCTTCTATATTATACTATGCAGTGGTTCTCAAGCTTCCTAATGCCGCAACCCTTTAATACAGTTCCTCATGTTGTGCTGACCCCAACCATAAAATTATTTTCGTTGCTACTTCATAACTAATTTTGCTACTGTTATGAATCGGGTGACCCCTGTAAAAGGGTCGTTTGACCCCCAAAGGGGTCTGACCCACAGGTTGACGCTGCTCTACAGCATCAACAAAATTACTAAGCTCTACCATTATATCTCTAGAGCCCCAGGATGGCACAGTTAAGCACAGTATCACTGGCCAAAAGGTCAGTGATTTGACCCTACCCAGAGGTACCTTGGAAAACAAGCCTGATGATGTGCTTCTGAAAGGTCACAGGCACGAACGCCACATGGAACAATTCTGTCTGCACACATGGACTCACCTCAAGTCAAAATCGACTCCACGCAACTAACAGCATTATATAGCCAGCATCAATTTTAGTGCCAAGTACACGAGTAAACCTACCTTTTCTGCCTGTACCAGTGTATTCATCTACTAAGCTCCTACTGTGCTCAGAAAACCTAAAATTCAGTCTGAATCTTCAAAAAGATAAAAATTCCTAGATAGAAGAAAGGCCCCAAATCTAGACATTCTGGCTCTCATTTGCAGAAAATAAAGGCTGGAAACAGAGGTGCAGGGAACAGAACTGGCAATACACTCAAGGTACATAGTAGGTTTTAAAGTTATTTGTTGAGTGAATATAGGAATCTTATAATTGGGTGCTCAGTGTTTTTGTTTCTTCCCCCCCCACCCACCCTTTTTTTTTTGCCACAGCTCTGGTTGCGGCATTAGAAAACGGCTGATTATTCTGCAGCCGCAGAACACTGAAAGCCCTAATTCCAAAGGTTGTGGTGTTCCCGGGTGCCATTAAGTCACAGAGACACCATCATCCCTACAGTTGCTGTGTTTGATCCAATTGCTGCAGCCACCGTTATCAATTCATTTTGTTGAAGGTCTTTCACCTTGTTGAACCTCTCTCTACCAAGCATGATGTATGTCCTCCGTGACTCGTCCCTCTGATACCATGTCCACAGTTTGTTAAGATAGGTTATAACAAGGTTATTTTGGCTCTGTTTCTCATAATTTTAGCTCCAACAGTGAAAGATGCCACCATTTTCCCAAGAAGATATCAAAGCATCCCCAACGCCCCAAAACTGAGTTGAGCAGGCAAGTGATCAAGACTTCAATTCCAAAATACAAATTGTAATAAGATCTACCTCAGTCTCGTAAGAAGCTCATGTGTGATGAATTCTCCTTAAGGGCACGATATCCCTTTAGTCTCTTAACAGCTTCTCAATTTTAATTATTCCTTAAAACTAGGGAAAGGGCAACACACAATAATAATATTTTACTGCAAATGATCCAGTCCAAGAACATTTTCCACAGCTGTTCAAAGGAGATAGGTGTTTTGTTTGGCAGAATTATATAAATTTCAATTTTATGTAACCAAGAGCTGTTACAATATTGTTTCTTCTGACCCAAGTGAAGTAGTAATGCTGATTATCTTGAGTTATGAGGCATCTCAGGAGATCCACTATGCCAAGACACATATCAAGGTTATTTGCCCTAGGAAATGTTTCAAGAATTTTATACTTTTCCTTATGTCCTAGGATATGAAAACTTGAATATTATTGCCTCACTTTACACATCTCATTCAAGTTCATAACAGTTACTGGCTAGCAAGAAAGTTCAACGGTGGCAAGACAGTGTAGGCCTAACAAGTTTTTCTTCTCCTGGTAACTCCTGGGTCCAGAACCATAAAACTACAAGAGGACTTGGTGCATTCTAGATTTCTGATGGGGTGTGAAGTGAATCCACAGCTTTGCTTGCATCTCAACCCCATCTCACTGTACGCTAGTACAGAAATCTCCTGGAGTTCTCAGGTGGGAGAAAAGGGAAAGAAAAAAAATTCTGAACACAGGACTTTGCACAGAACAGAGAAGTTAACCACTCTCCAATTATAGTATTAGGAGGGAAATGTCTTTTAAGACCTGAGAGTAGTCAAGATAGCAAAGCACCTATTCTAATGAATTGGTTCTAAGAAAAGTACAACCTTCAGCACCCAAAATCAAATAATGGGCTTCCCCAGAGGGGCTGCCCTTGGGCTGAAATCACCAAGGAGGAACAATCCCACGTCCTCACCCTTTGGTGAATCAGCCACTAATCCCAACACACAAATCCCATTCATACAGAAATCTTCCCCATTCCTCCTCTTCCCCCACCTCTCAGAACCTACCCTTCTTCCTGTCACAGACTCACTTCCTCAAAGCTCTGCAATTCAGACGTCGTGGTGCTCAAGAACATTCTAACCCAGACCCCACGAAACTCCTTAAGCCCCAAACACCCCACATCTTATTAGCAGCTCGGTCTGCAGAGGTAATTTGCCCTCATTTGTAACCGAGTAGGTTTGCTGGTGAGTAACGGAGTTTGCTCTCAATGACCTCTACTCTAGCTCAAGGAAGGAAGAAAAAAAACAACACCACCCAGCTAGGAAGCCGGAGATGCTCTGAAGCAAGGATAAGGATGTGGATCAATGAGTCAATTGCTGCAACTACTTCCCAGTTGACAAATGAAGTTTCCCCTCACCGCCCCCCCCCAAAAAAAAAAAGTCTAGGGAGAGGAGTCTCAGACCTGAGGGAGAGCAGGATCCATGCTCGCCCAGAAGGCCCCAGAAAATGAAACCAAATCTGATTAAAATGGACATTTCAAAACAACGAGAGCCGCAGCCACAAACGCACAGCTGCCATTTCCCGGCCACTTCCTGCGGGAGGCTGGGGGAGGGGCTGTTTGTGTACAGATGGAGGTGGAAACTATCCCCCTCTGGCCTGCCCCCCCAGATGCAAATCCCTCTCTCCAATAAGCCTACAAAGGAATGACTGCCACTGGCGTGGCCCTCCGCGAGAAACGGGAAGACACCAAGAAGGGGATGCTGCGCCGACAGCTAGGCTGCCGTGGACACGGGGATCCCCTCGCTCGGCGAGGGGCTCCTCCTCTTTCTTCGTCCCTTCAGCCGTGACCGACCGAGCCCCGAGCGCCCATCCGCGGGGTGGAGGGTTCCCCGGGGCGCGGGCACGCTCGCCGAGCAGGGCCCTCGGGGCACGGCGCTGGAGAGCGTGCGCCCCCGCCCCCCACGGGAGACACCGCAGACCCCAGGAACCCCGGCGCAAGCCGAGCCGGCCCCCGGGCACCCCGCACCCTTTCACACGCGGGCAACCCCGTCCCGAAGCCCGGGAAGCGGAGCCCCTCCCGGGGATTCCTGCTCGAGTCCCCCGCGGGAGTCATCGCCACCCGCCAGGCGGCTTCTCCGCCGCCGCCGCCGCCGCCGGGAGCCCCCTCAGCTCCCGCCCGGGCCGTCCCACCGAGGGCCTACAGCCCACCGGGCAGCCCCTCAGCGCCGCCCCCGACCCCTGGGTCAGGAACACCCCCGGCTGGGGGCTGGGTCCCCCAGTAGAAATAACCCCCCAGACAGCTCCGTGCTCCCGAGCCGAGGCTCGAGCCGGTTCCGGAGCCTCTGTTCCCTCAGGGAAGCCTCGGAAGAAAGCGGGACTCCCTCCCCTCAGGCCCCCAAGCCACAGACCCCCTCAAACCTGAGGCAGCGGCGTCCAGCCCGACTCGGGGATCGTCTCTCCCCGGGGAATAGGCGGTTCACATGGCCAGGCTCTGGGCACCAGGACGGGAGGGGATACCTCGGGGGAGGGGGTGCGGGGACTGGGAAGGGGGAGGGGGGACGCGGCTCAACCGCGGGGCCTGAGCGGAGCCAACATGGCCGGCAGGGGAGGAGGGAGCCCGAGCCGGAGGGGGCGGGGAAGCAACGCCACCAGAGCCGCCCTCCACAGCCACCGGGTCCTAGCGCCTGTCGGCGGGGCCGCACGACCAGGTTCTGGGTCCTAGCGCCGCCGCCTATTCTACATTTCCGCCCCCGTCCCCCCCACCCATTACCCACTCAGTACCTCCCTCTCATGGAGGGTGGTAGTCCAAAGAGGGCCAACGGATTATTTCTAGGGCCCAGACATCCGGCCCTCTCTCCTAACTCAAGGGATGGGGATGGGGTCTGGCAAAGGTGGGTCAGAGCATTGGAAATGCACCCCAGGGCAAATATCTGACAGATCACATTACCATACCATCAGCTTAAAAATAGAAGTCAAGCTCTTTAGTCTTTTACTTAACACATTATGGAACCACATGAAAATTCCAACAGCGCATTCCCGGCTTTCACTGATGAAAACTGGTCAATGGGATGCTCAAAATTTTCCTTTCAGTTTCTTCACTCTCTACACTCAGCAGGGTTCTCACACAATGAAAACGTTCCTTTTGACTTGCTGAATGACCTCTGAGGGCTGCTGATGGAAATTACAATGGTTAACAGAAGCTGCTCAGTGACATGCACACACACTCCTTTCCAAGTGGGTCCCAGGGCCAGGTGACATACCTGCCATTCCTTATGGATACCTCCTGGGCCTGGAAGATAATTTGGGGTGGGGGTGGGGGTGTTACATCCTAGACTGGGAAATAGAAAAGTTGAAATATAAAAGCAAGGTTAGTTAGGTCGAAACAGCGCTGGGGGAAACAAGGGAGGTGGTGCAGAGAGCTAAGGTGTTTGCGAAGCCAACCACTCACCTCTGTCCTGAGAGGGCAGCCTGGCCCTGGAGGGATCACCGTGACATCTGCAGGGTCCTGGACCTTGGAAAGATTCCTGTGCGTGGGAAAAGGTTTGGTTCTGAGACCAGGCCAAGATCAGAGTCTGACCCGAACATGGTCAGGTCAGGGAATAATGGGAAAACTGAGCAGCAACTCAGATGTTCCAAATGTCCCCCAAGTCTTAAGAACATTGTCCATATATTTTCAATACTTTTTCTGACAGGGTCACAGAACTATATGACATGGAGAACCACAAATGAGGAAAAACAGAGGCCCTGAGTTTGAGTGCCACCTAAAACAGCTACAACTTCTAACTCAACTCTGCTTGTCAGATGAAGAGATTAAGACCCAGAGAGGTTTAACAACTTGTTCAAGGTCAAAACAGTGGCTAAGATGTGACAAGAAACCAGGTTTCCTTTTCCTGCAGCTCGCCAGTCTTTGCAGGCTTCAGATAATCCGCAGCTGCTTTCTTGCAGTGCAGTTCTACCAAGACAAGACCTTAGATGGGAGAGCTGCTAAGTCGGGTGGGTGGGGAACAAATAACCTTTTTCTCTGGGTGGGGGGGAGGTCTGGGAGAAAAAGATCAGAAGACTCTGTAGAGCTGGATGGGCCTGAGAGGCCAAAGTCATTTGTGTAGATAGGGTTTCCCCCTTCACACACAGCAAACGGTTTAGGAAAGCGATGACACAAACTGTCCTCAGCAGTGTCCACGGCGTGGACCAGAAGAGGAAAAAAAGAAGGGAAGGAAGGGTTTGCTCCCTCTCTTCTGAGATAAGTAAATTACCAGAGGAAGGAGTAGACATGTAGGAACAAGAATCCTTCTCTCTTCCCAATTAGAACAGATTTATAGGTCATCTTAGAGGGGGAAAAAGCTTCCAACAGTCTGCTCACCTCAATTTCCTAAGTGAGAAAGTGCCACTCAGGAACGCTCTGCAAAAAAATGTCCCCCTCTAGTCCCCAACAAAAAACAAAACATCAGGCAGAGAAGGGAGCTCAGGGTGAAAAACTGGTTCCTGAAGGGCAGGAAGAGAAAAGTGTGATCCCATTTCTCCCTGCCCTTTTCCAAGGCAAGAGGGAGAACCTTCCTGCCTCCCACCCCGGAAGATGTGGCTGGCCACTCCAAGGCTGGGGAGACAGAGGAGGAGCCTGTGCCAGTCAGACGGGTGTAACCACGCCCCCTCCCCCCTCCACCACACACCCACGTAAACCCACGCGTTGGCTCCACTCAGCTCAGGAAGAGCCGGTTACTCCTGTGCCCCACAGACGGCCCCCACCCCTTCCGAGCCTCAGGCCTTGTCTCCAGGGCAACCCCTAGGTTTATCCCAGGCTGGAGCAGGTTGGGAAAAGGATAGGTAGGATAGGTAAGAGTCACCTGGAATTAAAAAGGAAAAAGGAGTGGGAGCCATTCTTCCATCCCCTTCATCCCTGGATGGGAAGACCCCTCCTCATTCCATTGAAATAGGAATCTTCCTTGCTGGTTGAAGAACAGATGAGGGTGGGGCAACAATATGCCCAACAGCTGGGTGTTTACATCTTGCCAGAAGCCACCCCAGGCAGCAGCTGTGCTTCTCCCCACATCCAGACAACAGAGGGCAGACTGACCCCATATGTCCCCCAAACATTCCACAATCCCATCAGATGTAGCCACTCACCCATCCCATCTCCCTTTAGGAAGCGACTGGAAAGGAGAAAGGGCAAATGGTCATTTTTTCAGCAACTTCTAAGAAGGGTGCCTAGGGAATAGTCTGAAACTCTCCAAGCCAGGCCAGTGGGTGGGTAATGAGAAGCATGGGGAGGGAGAAATTAGCACCTGCTCCCCCTTTCTCACCCTCCCAGTTCCTGCTGCACCACTCTGACTCTGGGGTCAGCTGCCAGGGCCTAGCTCCACTTTGGAGTCAGATGGCTGGGGCTGAGAAGGGGAAGAGAGAAAGGGAAAGAAACAGGGGATTCGTTTGCACCCCTCTACCTCCTTCCTTCCTGACCTCCAGAAAGTACAGGCATCCAGCCTCAAGCACCACTACTGTCCACTTTCCTTCCTCCCAGCGCCACAAGCGTGACTCTGAACCAAAATCTGACGCCCTGTCCCCCAGTTCTGGAGTCCCAAGTGATACTCTTGGGGGGGGGGGGCAACTAGACTAGGGAGGAAGCCCTCCCTCCCCCTTTGGCACACTCACAGCCCCCAGACTCTAGAGGGCAGAGAGTAGAAGTGCCCCTGCCCCTGTGGGTTTCCCAGGATGTAAATCTTTAGAGGAGCAGAGCCTCCCCTGTTTCCTGCGGAGCCACTGGTCGGTTCAAACCTCACCAGCACACCTTTCTATTTCTCACCTCTCCACCCCTGCCCTGCTCTTGAAATAAATGCTCAGATAAATTGGGTCTGGTGGGGCAAATGCCCTCTCCCCTCCCTACGTTAGTGCTAAACAGTCTCCTTTACCTCTGTATTTTGGGGAGACTAAACTCCATAACACATCGAAAATATCCTAGCCTCTGCTCTACCCTCCAAGGGGGTAAGAGCTCCCTCAGATTCACAACCATTTTCCAACTCGCTTAGCTGGCTGGGCCACACTGATCCGAGAAGGGGTCAGCTAATTTTCTTGGGGGTGGGGCCTCGTTTTGCATCTCAATCAAGAAAGCTGCCTCACTCCTATCCACTCACTCCCCAGCTCCCTTGGAGAATGGTCCCCAGCCCCCCTCCCCCCAACTCTTCCCCCAACAGCCCCTAAAAGCCAGAATCACAACATTCTGCTGCGCCTCTCCCCACCGCCCAGACTCTGGGGGCGGAGCATTCTCAGACTGGACCAGCCCACCCCAAGTAGAGAGCCCTTCTCAGCGGAGCTCGGTTGGAGGGTTCTTTGGCCGGACCCTCAAATGTAGGGAGATGGCGTGTGGACTACGGAAAAACTGGGATTTAATTGAACTTGAAAGGCTGCGTGGAGCTGGGCTACGACAGTGACCGTAGTTTACGCAGCCCTCTCTCCCCTCCTGTGTCCCGCCCCCCCCTTACTATGGGGAAGGAGGGGAGTTGGGGGTGGCGGTTATTCCCCCTCCCATTGGAGGTTAGCATGGCGTGGGAAAGCGCTGGTTCCAGAGGGGAGGAGGCGCAACGCAGACCGCGGCAGATTTTTCTGGCGAGGGGGCCGCGGGGGAGGGGGAGACCCGGGGCTCGGAAGAGGAAGGGTCCGGGCAGAGGACGGCGGAGAGGCGTGAGGAGCCTCGGGATTCCGGGAGCAGCGGCCCGGGGAGAAATGGACGAGGAAGATGGAGGGGGAGGGGAAGGAAGGGCAGCTCCCGCGGGGGGAGGGTCCGACACTG
>NW_022103898.1:76810623-76829645 GCF_000313985.2 Echinops telfairi | reverse complement strand
GGGAGGGGAAGGCGGGTGGCGTCTCCTAGGGGCCAGAGCCAGGAAGGCTCCCAGATGGAGGCGGAGAACTGACCCCAGAAACTTCTGCCGCGGAGTGGGGTGGGGGCTGGGAGCGCTAGCGGGGTCCTACCGAGGTCACGGGAGAGCACGGCCTGCGCTCCCAGGACACCCTTCACAAAGGAAGTCGGCGAGAGCCGCAAGGGCGCACGGAGGTGCCCGAGGAAGAAGGCAAACCCAAGCCGGCTTGGGGTCACGCACACGGCGTCCGACTCGGTGAACAGGTTCCTCGTGTTTCAGCTCCGGGCCTCATCCCTCACCGCCGGGGAACGGCACAACCTTCTTCCCGCAACGCTGCCCAAGTTTAAAAGCCTCTGGAATCAGGAAGCCATGAGGGCAAGGACCTCCCTAGTCTTCTCAACCGCGATCCCGCCTCTCCGTGACCTCAGAGACTGGCGTGCGGGGGGCCGCCAATAGCAGCCCTAGTGAGCGAGGGTGATGGGGAACCGTGAGAATCGGCGTTATTCTAGTTCAGTTTTCCCCCAACCACCACCTCCCTTGGTTGCTGCAACCTCTGGGGCAACAGGAAGCAGCTGCTCAGTGCAGCCCCCACCTGGTGACGGGTCGGGTGGGGGAGGAGAAAAGACGGGCACTTAGGCCCAGAGAGAAAACTGGGGGAGAGGAAGCACCCTGAAACACCAAAAGTGAGCTCCACTGGGGCGGGGGAGGGGGGTCAGCTGGGACTGAGGACGACTGAATATTACTTTGCAAGCTGAGAAAGGGAAGATCCAGAGACAATATTCCTCGGGGGTGGGGAAGTGCCGAGCTAAAACGCAGTCTCAGGATCTAAGTCCTCAAGCCGGCCAGGACTCCAGATCCCAGGGTCAGCACCTGGAATCTGGCTAAACATTGTGCCCCGCACGGCCCCGCTTCCCCTCCTTCACTGCCCCCAAGAGCAAAGGTTAGGCCACACCCCTGCTGAGTCAGCCCGGGAGGGAGCGAGGCATCCTAGACCTTTCCGGGGGCTGGTCCCAATACTCACCCATGTCAGGCTGGCTGGACTCCAATATTGGGACCACTCAGCTTCTCGCTGTCCTTGTGTCCCCCTTCACGTGAACGCTGGCGTTAGATCCTCCCAAATTGTGAGCTGGGAACTAGCAAGAATCAAAAAGCCAATGTGTGCTTCCTGCGAACCACAGCCTGAACTGCTGTTGGGTGATGTCCCCGTGTGACAGACTAGGGAGGGGGGAGGAGGGAGGGCGGGGCTTTCTCTGGGTTGGAGAGAGGGAGGAGGCGGTGGCGAGGACAGGGCACACCAGGAGAAATATGGAGGAAGGTTACATCTGTGTTGACACTCCAGTGGCAAGGGAGGAGGAAATAAATGGTTGCAGCTGGTGAGAGGGTGAAGGTTCTCCGTAAGGACTTAAGGAAAGGGGGAGGGGAGGAGGGAGGCGGCGGAAGGATGCAAACAACCTTTAGGACGGTTTCCAGGTCTGCGTCTGGATGACAGAGGAACGCAAAATGCTGATCCACACTCTAGGGCTTTCTCACCGACGGAGGTCAGGAGGTGACCCCACCCCGGTAACTCAGCACTTCCCCAAATCCATTATTTTCTGGGCGCAAAATACCTAGCACAGACAACTCAGGGGCTCCACCTTCCGTCCAGATCCTGACACCGGAGGCTGAAGCCAAGGACGTCATATGCAGACAGGAGGAAGCTGAGGCCCCTACTCCACCCCTGGCGCCGCTCCCAAGGCCCCTCCCCAACATCCAGGCCCCAGGGGACTGTGAATTGGGAGTTCTGCATGTCCCCGCCCTACTGCTACCCAACTGAAACAGGAATGCCTCGCAAGGTGGAGCTTCCAGTTGCAAACCCCTCCTTCGGACAAAAGCCCTGGTTGATTTGTAAACAGTCATTAGCCGAGAACCACTTCCCAGCAAATGGCCTTCATGGATTTCAAAATGGTGAGATCAGAGCTCTGGCAACTGCCTCTAGTCCTCCCTCCAGAGGGCAGTAAAATGAGCCTGAGCTCCGAAGAACCCACGTCTACTTCAGGACCCTCTAGGTCAGAATACAACGGCCCCATGGGGTTTCCAAGGTGATCAATCTTTTAAGCAGCAGGATGGTGCTTCCTCTCAGAGCCACTGGCAGCTGAAGCCACGACTTTTGGGTTAAGAGGTTAACCCACAGTACCAAGGCTCCTGAACCCTGGTGGCACTTACTGCAACCTTGTTTTAAAAAACTGATTTGGGGGTCTCTGTGCACCTTTCAGGGGGCTTTATTTCCATTCACTTAGCCCAAACCCAGCTCACCTGAAACTTAATGCCCACGTAGCCTTCCTTAACTTTGATGTGGGAACATCAGTGGAGTTCAGGTTAGGGCATAGCATGACATAAACAGGGGTGGGGGACTCATAAGCATCTACTCAAGAAGTCTAGACTTGCCCAAAATCTAAGTGGAAGCACTTTCTGGAGAAATTAATGTCTCACTAAAATACATGCTCATATGGGAGGTGCTTTTCACTCAAGTCTTACATAATTATTGATCTCGGTCACCTTCCTTAAAAATAAAAGCCCTAAATCCCCCCCATTTCTTCCCAACTGCATATTAACTAGGAAGCAGGATTATCTGACAAGAAAATCAATTTGCTTTTAAAAGGAAATGCCTTCAACATCTAGTGTTCTCCCCCCAGAAAAGCAGGCAGATGAGGGAAGTACATTTTATTGGAAACCTTAAATATTTTTTAGACAGAACACATCTTCAAATAAGGCTCTTGTGTGGCCTGTACAGAAAACAAGATTTTGGCTTGGGGGGGGATGAGAGTGCACAGGGGTCCGTTGGCTCAAAGGAGCCCTTTAAGAATGCTCTTCAGCCAGTTTGTCAGCTTTTGCCACAGCCTCCTCAATAGGTCCCACCATATAGAAGGCCTGCTCGGGGAGATGGTCATATTCACCTAGATGGAAACAAAACATGACATACACAGTTAGAAGCGAAAGGATGTCCATCCTGCATATGCCTCATCAGTTGAAGCTAATAGTCAGGAGAGGACGTCACACATCATCAAAACCCTGAATGAATTCGCCCCACAAATCAAATCCACAAGGAGCTAAGGAATTTAACACTTTCAGAAGTGAATGTGTTTTCAAATAAAATTGATGGGAAGGTTTTTATCATGTAGGGGCTTCCAAAAGTTCATGGAAAAATGGAATTAAAAGGGGAATTCATGGTTCCTTCGCAGGGGCATGGGAGGGGAAGTTCGGGGAAATGGAGAGCTGATAATAGTACAAGAATAAAGAAAATGTTTGAAAACTGATGAATATATAACTTCTTCAAATGTTGAAATATTAAATCAATGTGAATTACATACCAATAAAACTGTTAAAACTAATAGTAAACATGTTTCTTTTAAAAGGGGGGGTGGATTTTAAAAATTCCTGGAAAACCACATCCTCTTTTAATCCCACTTATCCAAGGAACTTTCTGAGGATGGCCCCCTCATATATTTCCTAATGGTTATTGGAATGAGAACAGAGAAAAAATTCACAAGAGATTTGTTTCAACTTCTCTGCCATTTATGGTTCTGCTTTGAGCTCAAAATCTCACCGGCTAAAATCTGCTGGAACCCTTTGATGGTCTCCTTCAGCGGCACCAGCTTCCCCATATGGCCAGTGAAGACCTCAGCAACTTGGAATGGCTGAGACAAGAAACGCTGGATTTTCCGTGCCCGGGACACAGTCAACTTGTCTTCCTCAGAAAGTTCATCCATACCCAGGATAGCAATGATGTCCTGGAGGGATTTGTAGTCCTATGAGGGAAAAAAAGGAAAAGGCCTGAGTATTCATTCAGTCCTTCAATTTGGGGACACACACACACATATACAACCTTATGGGTTCATACACCACTGTACAGTCCCACAAAGTTTTATAGCAAAGACCCCCCTTTTTTTTTTAGCACTTTACCTCAATTCAAGAGGGGGGAAATGACAATCTCAAGAGCCAGAGGACCTTTAGCCTAGCACTGTTGGGGAAACTGGATTCCAAAGACTAAGCACTTTACCATTCCCTAAGCAAATCAGAGATGTCACTGGGAAACACCGAGTATGACTGAAACACTCATTGCCAGTGTGTTGATGCTGACACACTGAACCAATCACACAGGGTGGAACTGGCCCCCTGAGCAACCCAGACTGGAACTCTACAGAAGTAGAAAGCCGTCGTCCTTCTCCAAGTACTACCACAGCCCTCCAAATTCCCTTAGCGTGATGACTAATCTCACAAAGCAATGCTCACCTGCAGGATCTTCTGCACCCCACGGGCAACATCATAATGTTCACTGCCAACAATGTTGGGATCCATGATTCGAGAGGTGGAATCAAGAGGATCCACAGCTGGATAGATGCCCAGCTCGGCGATAGCACGAGATAGCACAGTGGTAGCATCCAAATGGGCAAAGGTAGTGGCAGGAGCCGGGTCAGTCAAGTCATCAGCAGGCACGTAGATAGCCTGATGAGCAGCAAGAAGCAAAGTCATTCCACTTAAGCCACCCCACTCCATTTTCTAATGCTCATCACCTCCACCCATCTACCTGGCCCCTCTCCAGGCTCTGATGGACAAATTCTCCTTGCCATTCCTTTTCTTCGCCCTACATTTTAGCTCTCCTGTAATGGTACCCACTTTTAGAACTAAAAAAAATTTTAAAGGAAAAGAAACCTTAATTCACTATGAAAATGAATCATGGATAGTCACTCTAAATTAGCCTCGTTTAAGCAACATTTTTATAACTGCCTACACCTTTGAAAATGTGTAGTGCATTAAGATAGCTGTTTCTATGCAGCTCCAAAGTGTGTAGGCTGGAAAAAAGTTTTGCAGTCTATATTTATACCCATGCCTTCAACTACTTCATGAGTATTTCTTAACCTTATAGCGTCTTTGACCTACCCATATAGAGTATTTTGGAGAGTTCATGAACCCCCTCGTTAAGGCCCCATTGAGATGTAAACAACCAGGTTTGTTTGCTCCATCCCTAAACATTTTTATACCTTAGACCTTCATCTATTTACTAGCTTTTACCTGCACAGAGGTGATCGATCCCTTCTGGGTGGTGGTGATTCTTTCCTGCATGGTACCCATATCAGTAGCCAGGGTAGGCTGGTAACCCACAGCAGAAGGGATTCTGCCCAATAAGGCAGACACCTTAGGAAAAGATGAAGAAACCTTTATCATCACCTGCACTATTTCATTGATCAAAGGAGCCAGGTACACTCAAGCCTTCCATCGTACCTCTGAGCCAGCCTGGGTGAAGCGAAAGATGTTATCAATAAACAGCAGTACATCTTGACCTTCTTGGTCTCTGAAGTATTCCGCCACAGTCAGTCCAGTCAAAGCCACGCGGGCCCTAGCACCAGGTGGTTCATTCATTTGCCCGTACACCAGCGCGACCTGTGGGAGTCAAAAACCATGATAGGGCAGCATGGCAGCCAGATGCCCAAGGTCCCCAAGAGAAGAACCAGCACCAGGAAGGTCCTTCTAAAGTGTGGCACTTTTTTGCCTCAGTATCTTTTCCCTATTAGGTGATTCAAAACACAAAAGCAATGTCTTCTACATTAGTGAGGGAAAATTCTTTAGACAATATGTACATTAAATGAAAAGCTCAAAACAGGGTTATCGAAGACAAAACCCCATCCCAACCTCAGAACCTAAATGTGGCCCCAAATTAACTTGCAAATGAATTGGCTGTCTACCAAAAAGGGAGTCTGGAAATGTAATCTACTGTCAAAAACCTCTATGAGCATTCATGAAGAAGGGCACTAGCATTTCCTTTACAGGCCTGGGACATAAAACATGGCTCCAGCTGGCACACAGTGAACTGCACAGGTCTCTTGACACAACTATGTGTACACCGGCTGTGTTCACCTTAGAGGTAGTATCCTTCAAGTTGATCACACCAGACTCAATCATTTCATGGTACAAGTCATTGCCCTCCCGGGTCCTTTCACCAACACCGGCAAACACTGAGTAACCGCCATGGGCTTTGGCGACATTGTTGATTAATTCCATGATCAGCACCGTCTTGCCAACTCCAGCACCACCAAAAAGCCCTGAGAGAAAGTGAAAAACATGTATGTAAGAGATCTGCATTCCCACATAAGCAAATTCCAAACAGACAAAAAAAAAAAAAAAAAACCCACATGATTTTCCCCACCTTTTTCCCTTCTCAGAAATGGCATCTGGCTTCAGCAAACTCAGAAGAACGAAAGTCAGAAGCTACTCATCAATGAGGGCAGATCTTAATACCCACCCACAGGAAAATGGTACCCTCTCACCATGGATATGGAAAAATGTCCCCATCGATAACATACCGATTTTGCCACCCTTGGCATAGGGAGCCAGCAGATCCACAACCTTGATACCAGTAACCAGAATTTCCTGCTCAACACTCATCTCCATGAACTCAGGTGCCTCGGCATGAATAGGAGCAAATCTGTAAAGTGGAAGTGGATCAGATCAGTCTCATTTGCTTTGTTTGTGCTAAGTTGACTGCTGACTAGTCACAAAGGTTCCTGAAGTCCATCCCTTTGCTCACTTTCACATGCCCCCTCCACTTCCAACATGCTAGACAAGTTGTCATTGGTATCTAACCTGACCTTCTGCAACCAAGCACACCTCATTCTCAGCAGTACTTCCACTCCCTGGCAACTTCCATGAAAGATTTGTCAGTTCCAGAGACACCCCCCACCCACACACATAACCTATGCCATTGGCACTAAAACCATCAAACCAGAACTTCCAGCATCCTAAGTTCAGTACAGTGGGACTTATAATAAATGAGTATCCCAGCAATGTTGGTAGTCTCTGCAGGGAAATTGTGCTGAACCATGATGTATAATGTACCCAAATGCATAAAACTGTACGATAAAAGCAATCTCTTTATGCAGAGATCCAGAAGTGGGATACTCACTGTTTGGTTTTGATGGGTCCTCTCTCATCAATAGGTTCTCCAATGACATTCATGATTCTGCCTAAGGTCTCTGGACCAACAGGAATTTTGATGGGTGCCCCAGAGTCCAGAACTTTCTGGCCTCTGACCAGGCCTTCAGTACCATCCATAGCAATGGTCCTTACTGTGCTCTCACCTGTTAGTGAAGGTACTGATGTTACACACGACGACAAGCTGGTTGCAGTACATTTAAGTTAGTGTTAATTGGCATGAAAAAGCAACCAAGACCCCTTCTCAGAACCTAATGTGGCTTCAGCAAATTCAGAAGAACGAAAGTCACTTTGATAAAATCATCACAGAAGGCAGGCAGCCTGGTTCTTAGGATAATTGGGCTCCACAAGCTCTTTACAAATCTCAACAAATTCTACTTACCCAAATGCTGGGCCACCTCCAAAACCAGCCTGGTGTCTCGGCCTTGCACTTCCAGGGCGTTTAGGATGGGGGGTAGGCCCTCATCAAACTGGACATCCACCACGGCACCGATGACCGCCACGATGCGCCCGGTGGCGGTGCCTGCCTTTGGTGAAGGTGAAGTTTGCGCCGCATAGTCTCTGCCTAATGAACAGAAGACATGGGAAGGCGTTGGGGGTCAGGGCAATTAAAGGTCATCACAAGCCCTGACTTGTGACCAAGAGGTGGCTTCGGCCTAGACGGAAGGCGTGCCCAAGGGGGAGCCACGCAGGAACCCGGAAAGCGCGTGCACAGCCTTCCAATTCGAGTGCACAGAATCCCGTAATTCGAGAGCTCGGGGACCATGTCGGGGGAAGGTCAATCAATACACCTGCCTACACTATTCGGTCACACGGCGGCCCCCTTCGTTAACATGGGGCGGAACTGGATCGCAAAAAACTCTCCAGGGCGTCTTGCTTTTGTTCTCCCGCCATTAAAGGGCAGGGTGCTGCCCCGGGCGTCCAGCTAGCACCGTGGACTCCTTAGGCCTCCGGCTCAAGGTCATAGCGTGAAATGAACCTGGCTTCTCGAAGGAGGCACTTACCGGGCTGGAGCGCCGCCGGGGCGGCCCGCAGCAAAAACTGGGCTTGGGGCAGCGACGCTGAAGGGCTGAGTCCCCGCAAGGCCCCGGAGGCCGAGGCAGCGGCCACACGACCCGCAAGCCCCAACATGGCGGAGTCCGGGTGGAGACTGAGCGCCGCAGCTCCCGCCGCCGCCAACTCCTCTGCAGCCGGGCGAGGCCTGCGCGGCTGCAGGCTTCCCCATTGGCGGAGCTTGCTGCTCATCACGCTCAGCGCTGCTGTTATAGGTTGAGGAATCGCCCTCTTCTCGTCCGTTGGCTAGAACTAATGCCAATCTGAAATTCTTTGTTTTCATTGGATCCTGTCGCGTTGGGCCCAACCCCTGGAGCCTCGAAGCGTCATTGGACCGTGGGGACGTCCGTTGGAGCGAGTCCGTGGCGGAACTACGTGTGGTAAAGGGGCCGAGTTCCTGCTGGGAGCACGTGGTGCCTTTGCCTGTCCTTGGGCTTTCCCGGGCGCCTAGGACCTTGAGCTGGGTTATCGGTTCCTGGGGCGGGGAGGGCGGCGCGGGGAGCGCCAGGAGGCAGCCCTGAGGGTGACCTTGCCTAATCCAGCGCCTCTTGTCCGTCCGTCAAACAACGGTTTTCCTTTCAGAGTACAGTACTAGGGTTGGACACTTCCCGGCAGTTTAGCAATTTCTAGACTCCGACAGGGTTTTTATTACTTCAACCTATGTAATGAAGAGAACTAACATAACCAGCCATTTCACAGATGTGTGCTAGGCACTGAGGAGACAAAAGGTCTCAAGACCTTTCACAGAGAGGTGAACAAAGAATGCAGTAAAATTGTGATGGGCCCTAATTAAGGTAGTATTGGGGTACGCAGAGGGGTAATTTACCGTTCTGTCAAAACCACCATCTGCTCCGCGGGAGAAAGGCAGTTTAAACTCCCATAGAGAATTAAAGTCTCAGCTGATACCAAGGGCTAAAGTAGAAAGAAAATGTTTATATATGTACATATGTGCTTGACGCAATGGATGTTTGTGTGGATTGTGATAAGATCTGTACGAGCTCCCAATAAGATGATTTAAAAAAAAAAGGAATTGCCAAAACTTGGGGAGGGAGTGGGGAGGAGGAGGGTAAGGAGTGAGGTGTCCCCCACCCCCTGCCAAGGAAAGAGGTGGGCGGGGGGCGGGGGTCCGGAGTCAGCTGGGGGAAGAGGTAGGCAGCCAGACAGGGCCCTTTGGGAAAGAAGTGAAAGTTGTGTGGATTTATTGTTTATGAAAAGAGCTGGAAATTGTCCTAACTGTAGTACTGCACTTAGAAGGAGAAAATTCAGGGTACAACTGTTTGAAAACAAAGAGGTTGAGATTAGTGGGGAGGAAGTGCTAAAGATACACAATAAAAGAGAAGACTTGTAGTCTAAGCGAATATAATGACTTCCTGGAAGAAGTAGAAGGAATTGTTTTCAACTTGACCAACAATGTGAATTTGGACAACACCAAAAAGGAAATGAAGATAGACCAACAGAACAAGGATGTGATTCCGAAAAATAGGCTACAGCTGACTGGGGAACAGGAAGAATTTTAAAGAAGCTTTAGAAGCAGAACGACAGGAAAATGGACAAAGACGCCTGTTTGTACAAAAAGAACAATTGCTGCAGATGCGCAAAAGGAAGACAAAGCAGGCGTTTTTAGATGAACTGGAGAGTTCGGATCTCCCGGTTGCTCTGCTTTGGGTTGGTTCAGCATAAAGATGGATTGATCTACCCGATTGGAAATGCAGTTTAAGAAACCTAAACCTATAAAAGTCTGACTTTTCCACAGGCATCACTGACAGACTTCACTAGCCCCGATTCAAAACCTTGAAAAAGCTCTGTATGAATGCCAGCCACTGCACAGAGTCCTGTGGAGCACAAGTTCCTGAGCTTGAGACATTAGGAAGATTTGCGTATGGAAACCATCCCTGAGCTGCCTCTCCGCAGGACCTTGCTGGAGGCTACACTTCTCTGGCTTGTCACCTGGCACTACAGGATGTGTTCAGTGGGCTTTTCTGGCAGCCCCATTAGCCTTTGCTTCCCAGTTTACACGATTTGGACCTTGGAGCAGAACCAGCAGTGAGCAACAGTAAAGCAAGTTTATAAAATTAGAGCCCCATGCAGCTGCACAGCCAGCAACTATATGAAAGTATTTATAGAGAGGAAACTTCAGAATTAAACTGCTACAGTGGGTGCGTATTTGTGGAAAAGACTGATATTTTTACTGACATTCTTCTGAGGGATTGAAGCCATAATCCATCTGATGGACGATATGGTTAATTTAATATGGTAAACTGACAGACTTGTAAAATCATGTTAAGTTTGAGGTAAACTGACAGACTTGTAAAATCAAGTTAAAAATAAAATTAGACTTTATGGTAAACAATAAGAATGATAGTCTCAGAAACCCTGGCAGGCACTTCTTCCCGGCCCTTTAGGGTCGATAGGAGTCCAAATCAGTGGGCTGGCAGTGAGTCTGGTTTGATTTTTGAGATTCAGAGGAATGGAAGCAACATGGAGGAGGCTAATCTAAGCTCAAACGTACTGCATCTAGTTGATTCCTGCTCACAGCGACCCTTTAAGACAGCAGAACTGCCCGGTGGGTTTCCAAAGCAGAAAGCCTCCCGTTTCCCCACAGAGCAGCTACTGGTTTCCAATGGCTGACCTTGTGGTTAACAGCCCAATGCATATCCACTGTGGCCCCAGGTCCACTATGAAAAGTGAATAGCAACGCATAGGGGAAAGTAGCAAAAGGGAGCGTTCATTCCAAGCACGTTTATTTTTTGTGGAATGGCGGGGTGCTTGGAGGTGAGGTAGGGAAAGAGAGGACAATAAAGAAATCAGAGTAAAATAAGCAGGAACCAGATCTCAGAGAACCTTATGTGGGAGCAGGGGCTGGGCAGAGTACACTTCCACTTAGGAATATAGGTGTTCCATACTTCCATACATGTGTGGAGAAGCAAAATCAACTTGGCATCTTTCTCTGTGCTATTTTCTTGTGTTAGATAAATCAGAACAGGTTGCTTTTCAGAAATATTTCATCATAATTCAGGTTTTAACAGCAAATGAATCATATTTGATTCTCATTAATTGTTTGTAGAATTAAACAGGAGTAAAATGTCAAAAGTTATTTTGGTCCCCCAATAAAATGACTAGACAAATTTATTTAACCTAAAAAAAAGTTATTTGGGGGTAATATGCAAAGAGGCATTAAGGGTTGGAAGATGCTAGCTATCTTTAGGAAGACTTGTGAGCTGGTAATGGGAAATTCGGTGTGAAACCTGCACTGTGGACAATTGGCCATACGCTGTGATTTTTGACAAGCATTTGCTTTCCTTCTAGAATGTGGAATTTTGCTAATTTCTAGCTAGAGAATATCTACATGAACATACCTGAGTTTATTGTGCCAACCTGGCCAATAAACACTTGTGGGACTCATTGAAAGGCAGAGGGATAAATGGCTTGGTGAGCCTCGCCTTTTTAGTTCTCTGGTCTCTTGCTTTCTGATAGTCGCAGCAGGGTGTAGCTGCCTTAGCAGTTCCCAGCTTCAACCTGCAAAGCTGACTTCCTGCAAGACATCCCCAAGAAGAAGCCACACCTACCCCGATGCAGCCCTGGGTGCTGGAGCAGCCTTGTGGAGATTCCTGCCAGCACTGCGATGCTTATACACTCACTGACTCGGCTTTCCTCCTGCAGTCGGCATCATAGTGTGTGTTTTGTGAGATGGAGAGGGAATTTCTGGATTGGTGTTGGACAAATGGGTTAATGGGTTAATGTTGGACTTGTGGGCTTGGGCAGCGCTGAGTTGGGATATTTTCTTGATGCAGTTAACCATTATATAAAACTCTCTTATACATGAGTTTCTGTGGATTTGTTTCTCTAAAGTACCCAGACTAATACAATACCCAAATAACTAAACCTATTGTTTAAGAATCAATTCAAATTCATAGCAACCCCATAGGACAGACTAGACCTGCTGCAAAGTTTATGGAAGCCAGCTTCCAAACCTTTCTGCTGTAGAGTGCCTGGTGGGTTTAAGCTACCTATTTTACAGTTAACAGCTGTGTATGCAACCACTGTGAACAACGGTGCTACAGGTCCCAATAAAAACTAAATTCTGAGTCTAAAGTGTCAAAAGCATTTTATGTGTGTTGATTGATGTCATTTTTTTTTCCAACCCAGGAGAGTGTGACCCCTCCTGGGAAGGAAGACACCTGAAAAGAATGAATTCTGCATGTGGATTCCTTCAGTCTGTGTTTCTTTTGTGTTTTAACCATTGTATTGACATGTAATTCACATATCATATGAACCAATGGGTTCAAATACATCAAAAAGAGTTGTGTAATCATTGCCATAATCAATTTTGGACCACTTTCTTCATTCAGGCATCCTTTGTTATTAGCATCTCCCGCCCCCCCCCAGCCCCCAAACTTCCCTGTTGTGACCCCAAGATAGTTCTAGTTGCTGTCTCTGTACTATTGTTGTTGTCTATTTTCAGTGGTTGTGGTTGTTAGCTGTGGAGTCAGTTCCAACTCATAAAGTGACAACAGGAAGAATACTGCCCAGTCCTGTGACATGTTCACAATTGTTACATTTGAGCTCATTGTTGCAGCCACTGTTTCAACCCATCTTTGACAAGCTTCCTCTTTTTTAATGATCCTCCACTTTAATGAGCTTTTCCCAGGACTGTTATCTTCGGACAACATGTCCAAAGTACATGAGACAAAGTCTTGCCATTCTCACTGCTAAGATGGATTCTAGTTGTACATCTACTAAGACAGATTTGTTTGTTCTGGCATTCTATGGTAGAAATCCTTAATCTTTGTATTAGAAGACTATGGTTGTATGAAGCAATGTCCCCAGATTTTCTCCCTTCAGCCCCCTTTAATCTTGTTTTGGATGATAATGGAGCTATCAAGGGATTTGAAGAAGGGAAGAGCAGAGGGAATTGTAAATTTGAAGTGTCTATGGTAATCTTGTCTAGTAAGGGAAAAAGAATCCAAGAGAACATAGCAATATGTAAGAAGGGATGTTATCCAGCATCAAAGAACAAAAAATCATCGTATCATTGTGTGCTGACCTCCCCAATATGATCGCTGGAGACAAATGGGTGCATAAGTAAATGTGGTGAAGAAAGCTGATGGTGCCCAGCTATCAAAAGATATAGCATCTGGGGTCTTAAAGGCTTGAAGGTAAACAAGTGGCTATCTAGCTCAGAAGCAACAAAGCCCACATGGAAGAAGCACACCAGTCTGTGTGATCATGAGGTGTTGAAGGGATGAGGTATCAGGCATCAAAGAACAAAAAATATTGTCAGTGAGATGGAGTGTGGAGTGGGGACCCAAAGCCAATCTGTAGGCAACTGGACATCCCCTTATGGAAGGGTCGCGGGGAGGAGATGAGCCAGTCAGGGTGCAATGTAACAATGATGAAACTTAAACAACTTTCCTCTAGTTCCTAAATGCATCATCCCCATCCCACCCTCCCCCACCCCACTATCATGATCCCAATACTACCTTACAAATCTAGCTAGACCAGAGGATGTACACTGGTACAGATAGGAACTGGAAACACAGGGAATCCAGGACAGATGATTCCTTCAGGACCAGTGGTGACAGTGGTGATACCAGGAAGGTGGAGGGAGGATATAGAAAGGGGGAACCGATTACAGGGATCTACATATAACCTCCTCCCTGGGGGACAGACGACAGAAAAGTGGGTGAAGGGAGATGTCAGACAGTGTACGATATGACAAAATAATAATTTATAAATTATCAAGGAGAGGGGAGTTGGGAGGGAGGGGGAAAAATGAAGAGCTGATGCCAGGAGCTTAAGTGGAGGGCAAATGTTTTGAGAATGATGAGCATAACAAATGTACAAATGTGCTTTATACCATTGATGTATGCACGGATTGTGATAAGAGTTGTATGAGCCCCCAATAAAATGATTTAAAAAAGAAAAAAAGAGGTAGAGAAAACAGAACCAAAAGAGGACAGAGTAAGAACAAAAGCAATGTTAAGAACAAAGAAAGAATGTCAAGGAGAATTGAATCAACAGTACCAATCCTATACTGAGCAAAACCACCCTAGAAGACAGGGTAGAACTGTACCAAACGGGTTCCAAGGCTGTCGATCTTTTCCGAAGCAGACAACTATATCTTCTCCTGTGTATTCTAACCATTCATCTTTTATTTAGCAGATATTGCTTTAACTGCTGTGGCACCAGCATTCCTTATAAAATCCTGTAAAATAAGGGTTAATAAAAATTGGGTGTTGTGTTGGTCTGGGTACTTTAGAGAAACAAAACCACAGCAACTCATGTATGAGAGAGAGTTGTATATAAAGGTTAAGTGCACATCAAGGAAACATCCCAACCCAGTGCTGCCCAAGCCCACAAGTCCAACATTCACCCATTAACCCATATGTCCAACACCAGTCCACAAAGTCCTCCTCCATCTCACAAAACAGACGCAATGATGCCAACTGCAGGAGGAAAGCCAAGTCAATGAATGTGTAAGCATCTCAGCGCTGGCAGGTGTCTCCACATGGGTGCTCCAGCACCCAGGGCTGCATCGGGGTAGGTCCATGTGGCTTCTCCTTGGGAATGTCAGTCTTGCAAGCTGCAGTAGGGAACTGCTAAGGCAGCTGCACCCTGGTGCGGCCATCAGAAAGCAAGAGACCAGAGAATTCGAAAGGCGAAAGGCGAGGCTCACTTAGCCATTTATCCCTCTGCCCTGCACAATAAACTAATTCAGGCGTGGCAATTAGGAATTCATTCAGGGATAGAACAGGGTCAAATGGTAATGTCAGTGGCAGAATCAAAATGTCGAGTATCCACTTTATAGACATGGCCTGTGTTCCACTTAGCTGGGCAGCAAACTAGTTAACAAAAACAACAACAAATTATCCCATTTCCATCAATTCACTCCTGACTCCTGGAGACTCACTATGTATCAGAGTAATACAGTAATACGGTGCTCCACTGGGTTTTCTTGCTGTAATTTTTTGGAAGCAGAATGCCAGGCCTTTCTTAAGAAGCACTGCTGGGTTTGACTGACCAAGCTTTCGGCCAATAGTAGAGCCCAAACGGCAGACTAGTTGTGTCCCCCAGGACCCTCTGTGAACAAATTCTTGTTGTTCTTATGAGGCCCCATCAGGTTGGATTCACCGCCTAAGACACCCCGTGTCCAACAGAAGGAAACGCCATCCTGTACCACCTGTACAGCCCTGCCTCGTCCGTCGGTCTCTCCATTGTGCAGTCCCTGCGTCAGTCCATCTGCACGGCATTGAACTGGAAGCTGCTTTTTTAATTGTTTCCATTTTTCCCTTTAAAGACACCTTAAGATAAGGTGACCAGACATCCTGCTTTTGGTGGGACAGTCCCGATTTTTAACAAGTTCCCCCCCTCCCCCGCATCCCGCGGTATTTTTTTAAAGTCCCAATTTTTTGAAAGAATGCACGACAAGCTAGTGCATACGGTTTTCGGCTACCATGTGGCTATTTCGCCAGGATATGAGTTTGATCAATGGTGTCCCGCTTTTGTCCCGCTTTATCAATGTTAAAATCTGGTCACCTTACCTTAAGAAGACTAAAAGAAGCCTGGTGGCATACTGGGTTATGCATTGGGCTGCTCAATGCAAGGTCAGGGTTGCTCTGTGGGAAAAGATGAAGTTCTCTGCGTGGCAGTGCCTAAATGCTACTTAAGAAAGTATGCAGAGACTGGAGGGTGGGGGAGGGAGCACTAAAATTGATTGTGATTGCACAACTTATTTTAGGGGCATTTTAACCATGAGGCGGGTATTCTAAAATTGATGTGATGATTGCACAATTCTCCTTGATATGATTGAACTGTTGAATTGTATGATACGTAAATTATGTGACAATAAAACTGTTACAAAAAGTATAGAGAAACCCCAAAGGGTAGTTTTTTTTTGTCCAAAACAGCACTATGAGTCAAAAAATCAACCCAGTGGCAGTGAGTGAGTGTAAGAGAAGGAGCCTAAGAAGGAGCCCTGGTGATGCTGTTGAGTAAGCAAATGTTGGATTACTAACCCCGAGGAGAATAGTTCAAAACCATCAGCTGTTCCATAGGAGAAGATGAGCCTATTTGTTCCCATAAAGATTTGTCATCTTGGAAACCATGTCTAGGGAGGCTATGAGTCAAAACTGACTCAATGGTAGTGGGTTTGGTTTTGGAGTTTTAGGTGGCTGAGCCAGGTGTATGACTGAGAGAACTTGTCTGCAGCCACCACTCATCGTGTATTCACCCTGTGTGTGTACGAACTGGAAGCCTAGTAGCAATACTCTTTGACTCCTAAGGAATGCTAGTGGTTAGTGGGCTGCTAACCCAGAGGTCAGCAGTTTGAACTCACCAGCTTCTCCGAGGGAGAAAGATGAGGCTTCCTGTTATAAAGATTTACAAACCCAGAAACCTTGGGAGCAGTCCTATTCTACCCTATAGTATAGAGCTGTGGTTCTCAACCTCCTAATGCCGCATGCAACCCTTTAATACAACTCCTCATGTTGTGGTGACCACCCCCGAACCATAAAATTATTTTCTTTGCTGCTTCACAAGTGTAATTTTGCTACTGTTATGAATCAGGCGACCCCTGTGAGAGGGCCATTCGACCACCAAAGGGGTTGCGACCCACAGGTTGAGAACCGCTGGTATAGCGTCACTAGGGGTTGACATCTACTCAATAGCGGTGGGATTGGGGATGTGAGAGCTATAATTTTCTCTTACTCTTTACTCTTTTTTTTTTTTTGCTACAAAGAATCAGTTGTTTTAAACTGGGATCTCAAATAAAGACCTAGTCTACTCTCAAACTACAATGGCCACTCGTAAACCAGTTTCTAATTTACCTATGTCTTGAAGCATTTGAGACCTAAGAGAAAAATAATTTTATACGGAAGCCAAGGCATTCCAAGTATTCCTCCCCTTTTACTTCCCCCAGATTTAATCACTTGACAACTTTGGTATAATACCACTAATTATGGTCTTGGCCAAATTAGTTTTCTTCAGCCTCATACACGTCCACATTGACACTTATCCCAGATTTCAAACATTTTCACATAAATGTCCAGGTAGCAAGCAGTTACTAAAATTCATTACATTTTAAAGGATCATCATTATCTTTTTTGCCCTCTTTGTGGATTATCGAGTATTTCACCTTTTTCTTAGACAAATCTTTGTATCACGATGCAATGCTAAATGCCCAGTGTCCCTGAAGTGGGTGTGCAGAATCCTCTCTCCATAATGCTGCATAGAATCTGGGAGCTTTACACTTTTTGACTCCTTTACTGCCAATGTTTGGCCTCAGCAAGCTCTTTCCCCCATCTTCTCAGATCAGATAGCGTGTTAAAATCCTAAGTAATACTGTCTAAAACAAAAGTAAATAAGATTAGCTTGGATTAGGTCTTAAAAGACTGAACAAACAATGCCATCTCTTTTAGAGTTCTACAAGTTTTGATCCTACTTCATTTTTTTTTACTTCATATTTCTTGATTGACATTCAGCTAGCCCAAAGGTAATCATTTTATCTAAAATACAAGAGACAAAGCAACCATGTAAACCAAATCTTTGTTTTAGTAAATTAATTTCAAATGACTGCAGTCTATAATTTAGGACTGAAAAAGTTATCAATTTTGTCATAAGTGGAAATTGCATTTCCATCAACTATCTGGTTAGAAGCCCTGGTAGAATAGTGGGTTATGCTTTGGGCTGTTAACCACAAGGTCAGCAGTTCAAAACCACTAATTGCTCTGGGAGAAAGATGAGGCTTTCTGCTCTCCTATAAAGAGTTACAGACTGGGAAATCCACATGGGGCGGTCCTATCCCATTCTATGCAGGGTAGCTGAGTTGTTATCAACTTGATGGCAGCAAGTTTGCTTGGTTTTATATACTTAGAACTGCTAACCACAAGGTTGGTGGTTCAAAACCCACCAGCCAGTTCATGGGAAAAAGATGAGACTTCTGTCTAAAAAAACCCAATATAGGGTTTCTGTGAGTATGAATCTGAACTCCATGGCAGGTTTTGTTTTGAATACTTGGAGGAAGACTTGCTAACCTGGGATATACAGGTAATACAAAGTTGCTTGTAAAAGTCAAAAGGAGTTGAAACACTAATGAAGATTTTTTAAAAATTAGTCTTGTGCATGAATTATACCCCTGTATGAAAAGTCCCCAAATCATTACAGCTTGATCATTCAACAGCATCATGATAAACAGATAAAAAGGATGGACATATCAATAATGGATAAATGCCCATGGAAGAAACAGTAAAGAAAGAAAAAAGAAAGAAATTAAAGGACATGTTGCATTGGATTGATCTGCAAAAACGATCTCTGTAAAGTGTTAATACGACCCAATCTATCGGAGGAAGTACAACTAGAACGCTCCTTAGAAGCAAAATGGGAAGACTTCCTCTCATGTACTTTGGACAAGTTACCAGGAGGGAAGAGTCTTTGGAGAAAGACATCATGCTTGGGAAAGTAGTGGAACACCTACGAGACAGACTGACACAGTGGTTGCAACAATGGATCACACATAGCAATGATGAAGATGGCACATGACAGGCAATGCCTGGCCTTTTGTTTGGAATGAAACAGACCCCCCAGCACAACAGGATGCCTCCTGTTGATCGCCACCCACATTCACATTCGTCTTGCTCTCACACTCTCCCACCATTCTGGTCATTAGTAGATTGTCTTCTTTGTCTCTACATTTCTTTTTTTAAATCTTTGTTTTGGGTGAAGGCTTACAGAAAATTAGGTTCCAATTTGCCAGTTTCCAAGTGAATTGTAAACTGTTCAGTGTTGTTCATTACATTTTTTCACAAGGTGTCAATATTTTATTTGTTTTTTCCTTAATGTTTTGGTTGGTCCAATTCCAGTACATGAAGAAAGCAAACCTTATTAAAAAGACAGGAAAGAGAGAGGTCTGAGGGGCCGGCCCCAACTACATGGACAGCTGGCCCTCTCCCCAGAGGAATGTATTTCAGAGGACAGCACTGAAGCTGCAG
>NW_022103898.1:76803781-76807672 GCF_000313985.2 Echinops telfairi | reverse complement strand
GTGTCCACGTAGTAGTTGGGATTTGGGCCGGCCTCTCGGTGCAGAGCATCTATTGTGAAACTAATCAGAAAGGTTAATAAAACAATTTTTTAAAGGTTAATGATATCTACATTTCTTAACAATCATCCTGTACAATTTAAAATTTCATGATTATTAATTAGTTTCAGAATTCTTTAATCTCTTCAATGCCAATCAGTTTCACATTTCATGTCAGCAGCTAGTTCCCACAGCCATTTTCCAGTGTTATCCAGAGATGTCCTACCTCTGAACTCATTCTCTTAGACAACTTTAGGGTGCTTTTGTCCTTTAAAAAAAGTACACAATTAAAAAAAAATTATACAATAACTCTAAGCATGAAGGACTAGAAGTCATCACTTTCCCCCAAAATTCACTCCTTTCCCAGAAATAACCACTGAAAAACTTGTTTTGCATACATACCATTCAATTTCTACCCATTTCATATGCACATAATGTAAAATTCCAAATTTTAAAAATTGATAGTAAAGCACTTGTTTTTCTGCATGTTTTAAATAAAACATTCTGGTGAACTTTCAGTACATTTACCTCCAGGGATTTTTTTCCTTGGTATTATGACTGCAAACTGTGCCATGACTATGTAGTACTTTCTTTTTAAACTCCTTTCTCAGAAGTCACTGTTTCAAATGGCTATTACATGCAATGTCGAGTGGGGAAAAGAAAAACTTGCAACATCCTTTTGTATACTAGGACTCATAAAACAATCCTATATCGTTCCAAGACCGTAAATCTTGGTCCAGTTAGTTAGCCTCATTTTTCTCTCAGGGAACTGTTGACCTTGTGGGTAGGGGTCCAATGCTTACAGCACTACCAGGGCTTCTTGTATGTATCACTCAGTACTTTCATAAGAGTCCAAATGAGGTCCTGCCTTCTAAAAGCACCGTTGCTAATTTGTTAATTTACCAGTATCCTGGCCAAAATTTGTATATAATGAAACTTCATTGATCCAAGTTGCAGTTCCCTAATTGGTGCTAGGATGCTCTTTTTGTGCTTAGCAGTCACTAATATTGAAAAGTAAATTGTCTATTCCTTTTATTTTAAAAAAAAATGTGGCTTGTTATGACTGTCCTTCAAATGCTGTTTTCTTCTATTACCTTTTAAAACCCATATATTAAATTCCAGTAAGGCCAAATTTTTAACACGTGTAGTTTCCTATCTTTGGAAGGACAGCCCATTATCATCTTCAACCCCATACCCACTACTTGCCAAGTTGACTCCAACCCCATAGTGACTCCATAGGGCAGAGACCTGGTTCCACTGGGTTCCTGAGGCTATAAAGCTAAGGAAACAGCCTGGCTCCTTTTCGTCCCAGAGCAGCTGGGCGGGTGCATTGAACCACCACTATTCTGATCAACGGTCCAATGTTTAACCCACTATACCACCTGAGTCCCTCCCATCACCTAATGCCGGTGGATTTTCAGTGACTAAATCAAGAATCACCTAAATGTACACTATTCAAATCAATCACCACCAAGTTATACAAGGCTATGTGAATGTAATTAAGTAAACTTTGTTTCTCAGTTTAATAGCAATAGGAGGGTAGTATACGAAGGTAGTATTATATATGGGTAAATTAAGACAGTACTGCTACTAGGGCTTAAGTTCCAAAGTCTTCGTAAACATCTCTGTGATCAAAGGATGACTACAGACAAGTTCTCTCTGCAATGAACTTTTTAACCCGATTAACCAAAACCACCCCAGTCCACGCAGTGACCCTGTGCAGACTTTAGTTAGCAGGCCAATGAGTAATCCAGCATTAGACGGAGTCAATTCTGACTCAGTGAACCTATAGGGCAGGGTAGAACTGAACTGCCCTGTGGGTTTCTGAAACGGTTTACAGAAGCAGAAAGCCTCGTTTCTCCCTCAGAGGCTGGTTTCAAACTGTGGACCTTGAGGTTGGCAGCCCAACTACTAAACCACCCAAGCTCCCTTAGTCTTTTTCTGTCATGTCAGTTCTTACTCATACAGCGAGTTCCAAGATCAACTGGGCCAGTTAAATTCAACATGGAGGCATCAGCTGTTATGACCACCGAGTTATGGCCACCCCACATGCGCCACTTTGGGAGATCTCCAAGTACAGAGGGAAATCATAGGGACTTATTTTAAGAAAACGGCAAACTGCATTGTCGAGTAGTTTCACCAAGTCATACCTATCCCTGCACCTGCTCATTCTTCCAGGGTAGCAAAGCCTGTCCTTGGAGAACTGAGAAGCCTTACTCCATTCACCCAACACTTCAAAGAACATTGAAAAGAAAAGGCCCCTGGGGATGCTGCCATTTTCATAAGGTATAAATCAAAGGGCAGAAGGTTGATGAAAATACTGCCTGCTGAAGTGTACAGGGTGGGGAAAGTGTCTAGGTGAGTAACTTTAACCAACGTTGTTTATAGCTGTATATCTTTATTCTTCCTAATACAGACTGCTTCCTTCATTGGGTCATTAATCCAGTAGGGTCAATGGAATCACAACCTAGTTGTTCTCTCTAAAGCTGACTCACCTGGAGGGGTGTGTGTACACCAGGTTGAACAAATTTCTTGCTCCGAGGTTCAGCTCTGCTCTCGAGTTATGTCCCCTAGGTAAGATTGATGTTATGAGCGCCAAGGACCGTATTTCTTTGCTATATTCCAATGTCTTGTGCGTTAGGTGGACCTACTAAAGCTGAAGGTTGGGTCCCAAGTACTCTAATACCTAGTTAGTTCTGGTGGCACAATGGTTACAAACCATGTTACTGAAAGATAAGCATGTTCAACCCCCAGGCCTTTGATTAACGTTAAGCTTAAGAACACCTAACAAACCAGGCAGATATAGGGTGAACAAAAAAGTAATGGTTGAAAGATACCAGGAACCATACTTGTTAGCAGTTTTAACATTAAGATCACGATGACCATAAAATGTTTTGCTGGTGTATGGAAATGAGTTATTGGACTCAAAATTTAAGAATTCTGAGAAAGCTCTTCACATGAACAGTGAAATTATCCAGTTTCATCATACAACTGGGTAAGCAATGACACAATTTGGCAATTTTTAGGACTCTCTAGTGTTGTCAATGGGGCAATCTTTGAGCGAGTTGTCATAGCCCAATTCAACCACTTACAAATGAATCTAATCCGATCACACTAGGGAATTATCATAAGATCTTATTTCCCATCTCCAGATGCACAAACATTACCCATTATATAGATAGTATTTCTGAAATACATTCATTTACTGTATTGACTATTCACATCGAGATTCAATGGTATTTGGAAATGCCCTATGTGCTTGTGGTAGGGACAGTCAACCTGAGATCTTCTAGATGTCTGAAACAAAAATGTTTAAACCAGACACAAAGCTTGCTACCTAAGCAATAAAGGATGAAGTCATTTGCTCACACCAAATGTTTCTAGAAATTACAAAATCCATCAAGCTATACTTTCTTAATGCTACATGCTTATTTAGCTATTTAACACAGACCTTAACAAATCTTTAACTTCCAGGAATGATTCACAATTAATGTTTCGTATTATTTCTCCCTAATGCTAAAAGTATACATCAGTTGCTTTCTTTCGGTGTTTCCAAGATTAAATCTTGGGAGGGAGGAATGAAGAGGAGGCTGTCTGATTAACAGCCTCAGAAACCCCATACAGGATCAAGTTAGAACTGACTCTAGGGCAGTAGGCTTAATCCCTGAAAACACACATGCCTACAATTTTACTTCCCTTCTATAGTTTGTCTGAGCCTATACTGTGAACTCTGACCACAGCAATCTCTCAAATACTGAATCTTGGTATCCCCCCAATATCAAACTGCCAGGACTATAGGTCTATATAATTTTCCCCAAAAGTAAGACATCCCCTGAAAATAAGACCCACTTAAGT
>NW_022103898.1:76800196-76803681 GCF_000313985.2 Echinops telfairi | reverse complement strand
CCCGAAGCTACCAGAACTCTGGAACGTAGCAGCGGGTGCTACCACACAACTCAATGTTGGCTGCAGCGCAGCCGGAGCTGACAGGAATTGCGACGTCTCTTATAAAACAATAAATGTGTACTGTATTTTTCTTCATGGAAAAATAAGACATCTCCAGAAAATAAGGCCTAGTGCATCTTTGGGAGCAAAAATTAATATAAGACACTGTCTTATTTTCAGGGATAGGGGTAGCTATCTGACGTAAAGATATGCTAAAATGCAAGTCATTTTTCTATACTTTAACAAATACAAAAACTGGAGGGAATACAAGTGCTAAGATGTACAAGGCTCAAAGATTTAGGAGGACAACAGTTTTATTTCAATCAAATCACAAACTTTCTTTTCCAACTGCTGCAAAGTGCATCTACAATTTCCCATTACAGATCCACTTGAAAAAGGTTTCCTGTGAACATTACAAGCCTCTTCTCAAACAGGAATACTCCCAAATTCTTCCTCAAAAATATAACTCCATGCCAGTACATGGCAATACACGAAATTACAGTAAACCAGACACCTTTTAAAGGACAGCCAAGAAGTCTTCCAACAGTTTATTAGAAAGAATGTAGATATTAAAAAAAAAAATCCCCACTGTCATGAACACAAATTGAGGTTTTCAGCCATGGTACAAGCTGAATTAAAAACAAAATAAAAAATCCAATAGTGTATTAACATTTTTTCACTTATTTCCCATACTTGACAGTGAAAATACAAATTTGGTCTAAATGTACAGGCTCTCAAGCAACAATGTACAGCTTTCCTTTGTCCTCCATGCTAAGAGATGTAAAAGCTTAAGGGTCAAATAATACCAAATGTACAGGCTTCAAAAACCATCTAAATTATGTCGTTCACTAGGTTTAGCTAAGATACATTTGGAACACTGACAAGTGATCACTTACATACAATGTGAAGTAAATCTCTTGAAAAACAAAGCTTTAGTGGAATAATCCTGAAAGTACAACAGAGGAACAGCAGGTTACCAGTTTACTATGCCAGCCAATTTATTTCAGTCATTTTGACTCAGGAACTAAAATCTAAATTTTAGTTATCTTTCCCTAAGCTGAGAGCTTCCTCTCATATGTCAGTATCTATGTTATGAAGTAAAGGAGACTCAGGTGAAATGTTTTATTTATTACAACTGCTGAATCATTTGCCTAAGACCTCAACAGCGTCACGGAAGTCTGGGAAATGTTCATGCATAAGGTTATTGCCTTAGCTGACTTAAAACTGTCCCCATACAATGGTACTTATCAACCCTTAGTGAAGCCTTTTAAAAAACAAACAGTTTGGAAAATGGGTTAAAGAAGGCAAATACAGAATCTGCCTTTAGAGCTATCAATCAGGAATTCTTTCGATTATGAAATCTTGTAGAAGTTATTTTTCTTTCTCAAAATCTCGGTGACATGTCTTACTCCAGATCTGGCATTTCTGAAAGAATGAAAAAAGTTAGTATTAACAACTTTATTCTTTGATGTGAACCACTACTGCATAAACACATTTTTTAACAAATGCACTTACTTTCGTCATCACTGTCTTGTGAGTCCTGCAAAAGAGGGGATAAAAAAAGGTTACCAAGGTGACTGAACACTCCTGTCAATTGAAAAGTTTACTTTAAAGTTGAAACACTGTACTTTTGATGACCATAGCAAAGGCACATGGTTAAACCAAGTGAAGGAATTTATTCACTGGATTTAAATGCATGGTTTACTTAGGGTGAAAAGATGTTGAGCTGGGGATTTATCTTCCAGTACAAGCTGGTACATGTCTTTGTGAAAATTTAGCCCATCCCTTGAATCCCTACCTATCAACCGGACAATTCTGATAGTAACTGTCCCTCAAGTCTACCTTCAGTGGGAGGGGAATTAAAAAATGGCTCAGTTTGACAATCACTGGCATGAACATTCACTGTTAAATTAGTCCAAGTAAGCACTTCCCAAAGCATACTGAACAACCTTCTGGTCGTTGGTAACACAGAATTTAGAGGGGAAAATGTCATGAAAGGGATCTACTATATTCTTTCTCATATCTGTTTTACATATTATAGTCTCTGTTTAATCTTCCTATAAAATGAATATAATTTTCTAATCTAATATGACAAAATCAAAATAATTGCTAAACTAGCTCTCAGTTGATTGGGTATATGTCATTTTTATGCAATGAATCTTTGGAAATCTAGTCCTCTGAAAGTAGGTACACTCATACCTCAGAAAAGGCGAATTTTAAACTCCACCTTTTCTTTTAAGGAAAAACATTAATATGGGGGGCAGAGAAATTAATCTTGAATATGTAAAACAACCTGTAAATACATTGTTTCTTACTATTAAAGTAAACAGAAAAGAATTAATAGACTTACATCATCTGCTCCATCTACTTCTGGTAAATCTACATCCTCATCACCACCCATGTTGTTCATCATCTATTTAAAGTGTAAAAATTAGTTTGAAAATAATGTCAAATTAAGCCCTAGTTATTAGGTTGCATGTTGAGAATACATCTTAAGTTTAGCAAAGATTTTCACCAATGAAAAATTCAAAATAAATGTAATCATCTTCCATTTAGGATAAAGGTCGATTATATATAATTACATAAAATCCTAAAACTTATTAACACTGTTATTCTTTAATAAAGTTAGGACCTACAAAAACCCATTCATCACGATGCAGACGTTAAAATATTGAATTCAGAATAGTGGTTATCTCTAACCACTATGGGAAAGAGGAGGATTAATTTTTAAGTGAAGATCTCAAGCCAGATGGAATGTTTTATGGTTTTAAATATACCGACTATACATGATTAAAATTAAAGACATTAGAATGATTCATTTTTTTAAAAGGGTCTAAATGGAATCAAAGACAAAACAAAAACATCAATAAATGGGAGGGTGAAAGGCCTGACGAGTAACATTTAGCACTTAAATAGCACGAAATCTATCTACTTTGTGCATTAACCATGTAACTACAGTACCAAACTCCAAGGTTCAAGAGTTAACATTGGCTTGTGACAGTTAAAGTTAGGTGTCACTGTCACCTTGGCTGGGCCATAACTTTTGGTGATACAATGCAATTTGGCAGTCATCCTCCATTCTCTTATAATTTTTGCACAACAATCTGGTCTTCAGAACCTAACTTATGTCAGTAAGGGAGGAATGAACGCAAACAGCTACAATAATCTAAACAACCTGGTCCTGACATAACAACTTACCCCTCACATCATACAAAAGAGAAACTCAAAATAGATAAATATACACAAAATAATGCCATGTTTGTGAATGGATTATCTAACATGGAGGGGCCTCCACAAGGTTCATGGAAAATTGAAATTAAAAAATAAAAATCATGAGGGGCCGGGCCCAATTCCAACTATTAAGTGGACACCTGCCCCCCCCACCCACAAGAATTATTTATTTCAAAGGACGGCATTGAAACTGCAGTGCCAGGAGAGGGACATAT
>NW_022103898.1:76797451-76798936 GCF_000313985.2 Echinops telfairi | reverse complement strand
GGGGGGGGGAAAGAGTAGCTACAGAAGCTATTTAAGCACACTATCAAACAACTATCAAACATCCCAAATGATTTGGTTCCTTGGTTTGGAGATTCAGCATTGTGGTTTCATGGGTCATTCCCATTATATAGCCTAATAACCTGCTTAGTATAAGGTGACCAGGCGTCCCAATTTTTAATAATTTTTCCGTGTCTCGCGGCGTTTTAAAAAAGTGCTGATTTTTGGAAAGAATACAAGACAAGCTAAGGTCTACGGTTTTTGGCTGCCATGTGGCTATTTCGCCAGGATGTGAGTTTTATCAATGGTGTCCCGCTTTACCAATGTTAAAATCTGGTCACCTTAGTTTGGTGCTTATTTTCTACTTTCTAGTTTGCTGTGTAGTTTCTGGGGTCTTCATTCTGATTAAAGATAACACAAAAGAATCCTGGTCGAATGAATTTTTAAATCATCATGGGCTCCAGATTTTCTGAAGCCACAAAGTGGATCAAACTCTCATCATCTTTAAATGAAAAGCATTTCTTGAAGTCATCTGGAAACTGAACAATAGTTTCACTTATATAGCTTTAAAAAGTCTGCCGTGAGCATTATGCTCTTTAAGAACTGTCTGGGATGAAACTGACTCAGCAACTTGAAAAATCAAGACGGGAACCTTAAAGAAGAGAATTCATGTGAAATGAGGGAATAGCTCAGGAAAAAAGGGGAAAATTATACAACTCAAAATTAATGTCACTGAACTTTTGAAATTGTTGTACTATAATTTGCTGTGTATTCTCAACAAAACCAAATTTAGGAAATACAAAGGCACAAAACCAAATTTTCAAAGCAGCAGACATTGTGGAAAATCCTCATATAAACTCACAAAAAATTGGAACACACTTACACTAAGTACTAATTTCCCACCTTTAGTTGTTTCTAATCATAAAGCAAAAAGTATGCTATCTAGAGAAATACAGATCACCAAAGATTAAACAAATCAGGAGAAACTCACCTTAAGTTTCACAGAACTGTACACAATTTTACAAACAAACAAAAAAGTCATTGCTGTGTATGTTTTAAAAAATACCAACAAAATTATTTTAAAGTGTCTTCTCGGGTATTTTGATTTCGTGTAATATGACTAAACTGGTAAAGAGTTTCTTTAACCCCAAAAGCTTTATTGAATATGCTGCTACATTTCTTTGAGGAAAAATGTGCTCAAGTCCGTCAAATACCACGAGATACTGAGGATATAATGGTAGTAGAGATTAAAGAGCATCCAGAGCTCTTGGGAAGTTGAAAAGAACAAAACAGCAACACAAAGAGTTAATGCTGTATGGAATAAAGGGAGTCAGTGAAGTAGACTGATGGTTAAGTGCTGATTTGCAGAGGTAGCTAAATGATCATATATCAATTACTGAGGGTAAGGACTAATAAATACCAAACAAACAAACAAAAAACAAGTTCACTGCCCCTGAGTTGATTCCAACTCATAGTGACCTTACAGGA
>NW_022103898.1:76794407-76796633 GCF_000313985.2 Echinops telfairi | reverse complement strand
TAACTGAGCATTGTTCAGATTCTTCTTTGGTGCCACTACAAAATGGACTTACAGTATTTCCATTTCTAAAAGACCAATAGGTGCTTAAAATTAAATGACTGCATTATTTTTTTTTTGGGGGGTGGTGGTGGTGAAGAATTCATTTCAAAGAACCTACCTCAGAGAAACGGTCAAAATTAGACATGTCTTCGTCTGAATCATCTTCCCAGTCTTTCCAATTATTGAAGTCCACACTAAGCCAATTAAGCTATTGACCAATACAAACAATACCTTATGATTTGGTTAATTTGAACACTCTGTCATACACATTTACACAAATCATTTTCAAGCCATGTTCATATTCATTATTCGGGCATGGAATTGACACACACAAAAATAGTAACACCAGAGTAAAATAAAATGTCCTAAAGATGAATACATTTTCATGAAATATCTCCCACAATTGTTATATATCCACACTTGATCTTAGCCCAAAGGCCATGATGCAACGTTATATAGGTGTATATATACTGGATTACAATGTAGTATGTTCCTTTTTACTCTGGGTCACTGCCAAAGTTTATCAGCCATATACGAGGAATTATTTCTACAAATTACAAAAATCGATAAACATTTATGTAGCTCATTGATAAAAGGCATTTTCAATAAAATTCAATAAATAATTCTGTACCTTTAAACATTAACCAATTTAAAGATCTATGAAAACTAGTCTGAGCTATAATGTTTTTCAGCCGCACCAAGATATACTTCCACATAACATGTAAGTAATTTATCCAACCTTTTAGCCAAGGTCTCTTGAAAGCTAGAGACTTTGGTATTGTTTGGATTATACTTCGTGTTCACAACACAAGGCTCTAATAGTACTTACTGTAATTATACAACAAAATGGCAATATTCCTTATACCAAACAAATGCACCTTTTATTACTTAAAGATTTTATAACTTGTCAATACAAGAAACCTACCTTTGCTCTTTCTTTTGTTAACCTTGGCCATGACTGCCCAGATTCCCCTTTTCGTAAACAACATAAGATTGATCTGTCCGTTCTTTTATGCTTGGAATCCTAAAAACAAAAGGAAAATCACACCATTTCTCTTCACTAAACAGTTTTGCATACATTTTCTTTGAGTAAGTCAAATTAAGTTTGGGAACCTATGTTCTAAACACCCATAAACCAAGCCTCCAAAAGCATTTCCTTCTCCCTCTCCCCCAAAAGATAACTACACCTGCAAAAGATGAATATAAATAATAAAAGCTAAAGAATTAACTAATTTGGTACAACTAAGATGAAAAAGGATCACAAAATACAAATACACCCCTCTAGTTTTCTTCTAAACTGTTAAAAAGAACTACTTTTTACTACTAAAGAGCATTCAAGGTTTGTCATTTGCTCAATTTAAATCAGGATTAAAGCATCAGGCTACTTACATTTGGATCAATACAGTGGAAAAGATCAATTTCGTTTAAATGTTTAAAATTATCACTTCCTCCAAGACAGCTGTTATAAGGAGAAAAAATAAAAGTCTCTTCAAATGTGAACATTAATAGTAACCAGTGAAACATAAAGCAAGACAAAGTAATTAAAGTGTCTGAAATAAGCTTGATATAAAATAGTAATTTACCTGAATGTAAGTTTGGACTTCTCAAAATTTACATTAACATCTTTACTATCTTCAACACAAAATTCAATAAAGACATAGTCCCTGCGATCGTACCACTTTGCAGAAGCAGGCTGCCTACAAGGAGATTAAGTTAGAGAAAGTAAGCTGGAAGGTTATTAGTTATTAACGGAATATTCACATAACCTACAATGGTTTGCATGTATGTAATTGTACATTTTCCTGCTTCATAATTTTGAGGTCATCTTTGGCTTTAAAAGCGAAGTTCTCCCCTACAGCTTATTTCTATTTGAAGCAACATCTTACTTTTTGTTATTTTTTGGCAAACAAATATTATGTTTATGATTCTACATGACATTAGAGTTCTGTTGTTACTGATTTTGACTCAGTTACCCTGTGTGGCACAGCAGAACACCCATAGGGTTTTCTAGGCAGTTCAAACCCACCAGCCACCCAGGCTTGTGGGAGAAAAGACCTGGCAGTATCTGCTCCCAATAAGAGTACAGGCTAGAAAACCCGATGAGACGAGGTGTCAAAGGGATCAGGTATAAGGCATCATCAGAACAAAAAATCTTACCATAGTGAATGATGGGGGGAGTGCGGAGTA
>NW_022103898.1:76791068-76793713 GCF_000313985.2 Echinops telfairi | reverse complement strand
AAAAAAGAAAAGAAAAAGAAAACCCAATGAGACAGGCCAATAGGCGGAATGTCACTACGAGCTGGATTGAACTCAACCTCATCATCTTTATGGGAGCAAAATGCCAGGTCTTTTCTCTCACAGACCTGAGTGAGTTTCATCTAGCAGCTGACTGCTTAAATGTTCTGTCACTGGGGCTCCTATTGAAGGATGACCCATGTGTGACACAAGCCACTCACCATTCTCAGTCACCAGAAGATAAAGCACCAGAGTTCTTTACAAGTTGGCAATGGAAGAATTAAGATATATCCCCTGCCTCCCCTTTATGAGCTTTTATTCACACACAAAAAACAGTACCAGGCAATGAGGAATACTTCTTTACAGAAGTTCTGTTATTCGATACAGATGAAAACTAAGAAACTTCCTTCTTTCAACTTTTAACAAACTGTCTGATCTGACAGTGATCATCAATGGATGAAGACTTTCACAAGGCACCACTAAAACTGGGACAAACATACATTTACACCTGATTTTCATGTAGTAAGTCCACAGTAGTATCCCAGTGATCTATTCTCATTTTAAGTTTAATCTAAACCTAAGCAAACCATCAAAACCTGTAGAAAATATCAGGAAAAGGAACAAGCTAATAAAAGATGTAACAAATCTAGAACAAGGTTTATCAATGGCAAGAAGGAAAAAAGTGAAGAATGACAGTACACTGAATGAGACCTAGAGGCATCTAAAAGTGCCGCAACTGGTCTCTTCCCATTTAGGGGAAAGGATGATAAAAACAAGTAGTTTAATGAACTGGTGGGTCACAAGTGTGTGTCCATGACCCAGAACTAGAAGGTGTCCAGTGACTACTACCAACTACTTTAAAAGGGATTACATTAGGAGGTCCTGGCTAGAGTGGGAGAAAAATGTGGATCATAAGCATTTAAAAAAAAGAGAAAATCATGCTTACTCATCAAGTAAGGCTAATGGACAGCTCTCCCAAGACAACAGCTCATAGGCACCCTTATGGTCTAGAACAGAATTCACCCCCCCCTCCCCCCGTGGTTCCATTTCAGCCAAAAAATGAAGTTCTTTAAGGAGGACAAAAATACCAGTGAAGTGTACACACATCAGTGCCATTAAGCATTTACCCAAGGACAAAATCCACAATGGCTAGGAAAGGAAGAGGAATGGAATAGAAATACGGGGAGGTGAGATAAAAAGATTGTTCATTGTGGGATCTGCTTTGTAATCTTCCACGCAATTCACAAGAAAACCTCTGAAAAAGGAAAACCTAAGAGCAATTTAGTCAATGAGTATATGAATGTGGTTCTGCATCTTAATCCAAATAAATATTAAAGATACTCCAAAAACAACTGGTGATCTGGAAAACTTGTTAGGTATGGAACATATTTTAACTTTAAAAAGTTCCTTCAAGATGAAAACTGAAGGCTATATATAAAAGATTTGAAATAAGGGAAAAGGGACAAATATGTCAAAAGCTTGATAGGTGGTAAAGCTGAATGATGGGTATATGTAGGAATATTTTACCCTACTGACTTCTCTGGATGAAAATAATCCAATTACTCTTGTTAAGTGACAGTTATTTTGCTATTGCAAACTTTCTCTTTGAAGCAACCCAGACTAAGAATTAAATCGAAGGTAGTGAGTTGTTTATAAAAAGGCAAAAAAACTCTAGATGAAAGCAAGGTCTCTGTCAAGCTCCTCCCATGTTGACCAGAGAGTATGTATATCACGTTGGTCCAAACCATTTTTTTCTTCTTCTACTGTATGTGAGGCGGCAGTGAAAGATAAGTTCAATTATGTATACTTTGAGATAAATGTAAATTAAAAATAGTACTTGTCATTTAAAGCTGATCTGTTCATATGCCTGAAGTTAGCCACCCATATAAATCTGGTGTTTGTAAAGGTGGTATAGTGTATAGTTCTATGGCCTGTTTGATTCATATGTATGTCCTGTTCTACTTCCCACATTATTTATCCATATGCATATAGAAGTGTTGACTATCACACAGACTTACTTTGCTGGATGATTAAAAAGTCCAAAGCAAAAAAAAAAAAAGGCAAAAAACAAAACAAAACAACACAACACCCCAAAAACCAAAAAAGCCCCAAACCTTCCTTTCATTTAAGGCACAGGAAAATGGAAACAATTATACCTTAGCTATTAAACTACTAAATTAACATTTACTTCAAAATTTCAGAAACTGTTGCTTTTAAATGCTAAACAGCATCTACTTGTGCCACTGCTGCATCTAAATTGCAAATGTTTCCTATTTTGAGTATGCCAGAATTCATTACAGTATTAATCTTTTGTTTAGGGTTAAAAACAAAAATTTAAAAATACCATAAAACTACAAAATAAAAGTTATAAATTAACCTGGTTAATGAGCAATTTTCTGATACTTTAAAAATGGCTACCTCTCAGTCATGCTTCCTCGGCCCCCGCCCCCCACCACTATCATAACCCGAATTCTACTTTGCAAGTCTGGCTGGACCAGAGTATGTACACTGGTACAGATAGGAACTGGAAACACAGGGAATCCAGGGCGGATGATCCCTGATCCCTTAAGGACCAGTGGTGAGAGTGGTGATACTGGGAGGGTAGAGGGAGAGTGGGTTGGAAAGAAGGAACCTATTATAAGGAACTA
>NW_022103898.1:76786922-76790433 GCF_000313985.2 Echinops telfairi | reverse complement strand
AAAAAAAAAAAAAAAAAGGGGGTGGTGGTGAGACAGATTATTTGTGGCCCAAAGCCTAATAATTACTAGCTGACCCTAAATGGAATTATTGCTTTACTGACCCTGATCTAAACCACTACAAGGCAATGGGGGAAAAAATGTTTTTGAATCAGTAAAACACACACATTAAAAAATCCCTGGATATTTATGAACCCCCCCCCCATTGTATCTCATTTATGAGGTTACATTTCCTTTCTGCTAGCTAATCCATGAAGAGGTGCCAGTTAGCTCCCAAACCAATCATGCTGGATTTATCTCCAGTTTTAATGGCAACATTAACAAAACCTGTAACTGTGCAACTCTAATAATTCATCTTCACCATTACCTATACTGTACACGTTGGCCTGCTAACTTCAAAGCTAATAGTTTGAAACTACCAGTCACTCCTCCACAGAAGACAAGGCTTTCTACTCCCTTATGGGTTAGTCTTGGTTTTAGTTCTGTTTTGTACAACATTATGAGCACCACTCACTTTAAATAAGGGATCACCAGCACAGCTAAATTGGGAAGGAGGGGTCTAGGGGAAATTACTAGTTATTGAAATTATGATAACTTTTTAATATACATTATATTGAGGTCATATTGAATTAAAAAAGACAAACACCAGGTTTTTTTTTAAAGGGGAAAGGACTAACAAATAGATAAATCAAAAAAAATATTGGAATATAATTTTACAGCATGCAAATTTTCCCTAACATCCAAAACCTTGGCCAAAGCCCAACATCTTTACTTTCTTTTTCTGCCAAATTCCCAATCTCCAGAAATTTTCTCTAGACCATCAAACATTAAGTGTGAAAAATCTTGGGTCTGTAAATCAGACTTTGGCAAAACAAAATGAACATTCATAAGAGGTCTACAAATCTTAGTTAACACAATAATTCAAATTTGGGGAGAGTGAAGGGAGTATGTAGATAAGACACCTTTCATTTTCCACAAAATCATATAGAACCCTACATTATCCTGGCAACATTTCTAGCAATCTACTCTTCAATCCCTTTGCCTCATAGCAGTCTCGAGGTTTTTTCCCAGCTTCAAAAATAAATAAAATACTATCCCACATTTAAGTGTAATAAATCATTGTTAAATACTGAATTTTTATTGTAAACTAGGGAAAAATTAAGTTAGTATAATCTGTCCACATATAGAATCAAATATTCAAAGGTATGTTAGGTAACAAAATCTTGAGATATATTTGCCACTTATAATCAGTTGAAGCCCCTACAGTCATAGTTGAGTGACTAGGTCAAAATGTATGTTATCTCCCTTCTGACCCATTTTAAAGTTGTCTCAGTTAAAAAAAAAAAGTGAAGGAGAAATACATGTGGATTCCTGACTATGGATTAGGGCTGTGAACAGTCTATCATGGAGAATAGAGAATGCCTTGGAAAGTGGATTGCTGCAGATCTAATTAGTTAAAATTTAGCGACCGTCTTGTGATCCCTTTTATGATCTGTTTAAATTTGTCCAAATTTTTAATATTTACCTCTTTCAATGGTTCCTGGGGTTATAGCAGGGAAGCTAAAAAGATGAGTATAAAAATGAAGAAAATATTGTGGGGCTGACTGTGGTGATGATTGTACAACCCTTCTTGATGTGACTCAACTACAATGTGTGAATTATTGTCAACAAAAGTTTTGGGGAAAAATCTATTAAAAACCCTATGGAGCACAATTTTACTGACATACACTGTGTCGCCAAGAGCCAGTCAACTCGACATGAACTGGTTAATCAACTAGATACAAAGAAAAATATTAAAGTTTAACTGGATTAATTTTAACTTAGATGCTCCTTAAGAGGGGAAGAGGTAGACTCAGTTAAAGAGGGTATAATTAGGGTTCAGATCCAAGGTAGAGACATCACTGACCAAAGCGTAAGCAATAAACTAAACATGCCCAAAATAAAGCACTCACAGACAAATCAAATGCATTCTGAAGGTGTATACAGGTTTCTGAAAGTTGAGCATTTTATGAAACCTCTTGTAAGCAGAAATGACAAGTTTAGCAAGAGTTACCACTAATTTATCTGGGTAGGAGGGCATGAATTGCTAGACCCATAAAAGTAACTCATTAAATTTGCCTTTACTTTTTTTTTCTTTTGTAAAAGCAAAAATCTTCTTCCATTTAGCTTAAGTCTTTTATAAGAGCAAAAAAAGGTTAACTTTCCGAAAGCAGAATACTGACTTGGTATTCCTTCTTTCACAAACTTCCCAAGATGTAGCAAATGCTCACATCGAATACAAATTCAAAGACTGATTTACAGATGACATTATATCACTCTCAATCCCTGACCACCAATTTTATTTTCCAACCAATTTAAGTCAGGACAGGCAAATCTAACTTGGGTAGTAACCTTCCTTTAGATTTCAGCAATATATTCTCTAATAATACACAGCCTCACACAATTTGTTAGAATACTGTATATACTTGAGTATAAGCTGACCCAAACATCAGCAGAGGCACCTAATTTTACCACAAAAACGGAATTAAAAATGTGCTGGAAAATGGTTTACCAAAAAGAATGTAAACAATTTGTGATCTGGGCAGTTGTCCTTTGGGTTCCTGAGGGAGGCTTGGTAATAGGGAGCGAACTCCACGCAGGACAGCACAGGAGGGAGCAGCCTGTTGCCAGTGATGGTGTGTGCCACAAAGCTACCTGCAGATGAGTGGGGGTTCATTCACTTTGTAATTTTCTAAATAGTATTTGGAATTGTTGCTGTGTACTAAGAACCTGACCTAAATAAAATCTGACAAAGTTAAAAAAAAGTGCTGGAAACCTCAGCTTTTAACACACGAATATATACGGCAATACTCTTGAGTTTCTTCATCATGTACCATCATGATGCTCATGTCTGAATTAACTCTGAAAACAACTTTAATTGTTGCTATGGAGCAAGAGAGTCCCGCTCTTGATGAGCCTATGTTGCACAGCTGAAGCGCTCCATGGTTTTTGTGGATTTGTCTTTTGAGGCATGCCTCTAGGAAGGTTTGAACGCTAGCCTTTCAACTAGTAATTGAGCATGTAACCATTTGTACCACCCAGGGACTCCTACAGCTTAAAAATTAATCTTTAGGTTTAGAAATAAACATTTCTACAAAGAAAAAGCTACTGTATAGATTCCTGTATAAACCAAGTTCCTCAGCACATTTAAAAAAAATCAAATCATTTAATTGGGGGCTTGTACAACTCTTATCACAATCTACACATATATCCATTGTGTCAAGCACATTTGTGCATTTGTTTCCCTCATCATTCTCAACACATTTGCTTTCTACTTGAGCCTTTGGTGTCTCAACACATTTTTAATGCAGAGTTTGTGGTAAAATTAGGTGCCTTGGTTGATATTCGGGTCGGCTTATACTCGAGTATATACAGTACTTAAAAACTAAGTTAGAATGTAGAATCATATTGGTAAACTTATTTTCATATGTCAGAAGACATCTTTTGGTTGTGTCATACTTGCAAATATTCTATG
>NW_022103898.1:76784192-76785638 GCF_000313985.2 Echinops telfairi | reverse complement strand
AGAGCTATTTCTTGTTATTTTCAGACCTGCTGTATACCAGCTGTACTGTAATAGAAAAATTCCTGACAATGTGATCTGAATAAACATGCTATCCTGTAGTTCCCCCACCATTACGTGCCAACGTGCACCAAGACATTGTAGATGAACTTTGCAGGAGAGAATTTTGAATGAGAGGGGATTTAAAATCTCTGAAGATGCTATGCAAACTACTGGTTCAAGGTAATTCCGTTTCAACATTAGATCCCATGTCCTTCTGCATTACATTTCTTTTTTACAAAGCTGGATTTTTGGTGGCTGTCCCAATAAAAACACAAGTACCTACAAGAATCAATGGGGGGGAAAAAAAAAAGAATCAATGGGAAACAGGAAATGAGATGGAAGTATCTAATCTGGTTTCATGGTTTTAAAAGTAAATACACTGGACAAAAGACATGCATATCCTGCTCATAAGTAGTTGTATTAAGAAATTTTTTCCCCTCTTTCAACGTATTGGTATTACTTTTTTCAGACAGCTATTGCTAAGGACAATGGCTATGTGGTAAAATTTGCACCTTCTATACAGGAGACTGGATTTGATTTCAAACCAGTGCACTTCATTGGCATCCACCACCCACCATTTATCAGTGGAGGTATGCATGTTGTTATAATGCTCAGCAGGTTTGTGAGGCGCTTCCACACTAAGATGGACTAAAAAAAGCAAGGTCTGGTAACATACTTCCAAAAATTAGTCAATGAAAACGTCATGTACAACTAATATGGTTGTGCAAAAGCTGAGAGCCAAGGTTGTATTGATAAAAGCTTTTACGGACTAATCTGTGTCCCCTCAAAAACATGTATTGTATATCCAGACTCCAGGGTGAGAGTGGAAAGAAGCACAATTACTATCTAGAGGGCAGACGTATATTCATTTGGATGATGGGAAAGGGAATATACAATACAGAAACGGTCAGCACCAAAAGGCAAAGACATACATACTTGGAGAAGGGCAAGTTAAAGGCAACAAAAAACTTGCTGCCATTGAGTCAATGACTCATAATAACCCCCTGTGGGTTTTTCAGAGGCTATAAGTATTCACTGGAATAGAAAGCCCATTTTTTTCTGTGGAGCTGATGGTGGTTTTGAACTGCTCACATGCAAATCACAGTCCAAAGCATAATTACTACACCACCAAGGATCCTAAAGGCAAGAGGTAAGTAATATTACATACACAAACTGGCAATAGCAGCAGTAACAATCTATGAGTGGATACATAGACAAAATGCTAGCAGGTAGGAAAAGGTGAAAAATATACTCATAAATAAGTGAGCTTTACAGAGAATGTTTCTATAGATTTATGGCATACTAGAGAAACTCAATTCATGTTGAGTCTCAAAAACAAAAAGTCCTGAAGGTTTCCCAATTAAATTCTCATAGGACAGTCAAGCTAAGCCTCAAAAAACAAAATCA
>NW_022103898.1:76771171-76783212 GCF_000313985.2 Echinops telfairi | reverse complement strand
GAGAAACAAATATTTTATAAATTCTCACCGAGTCATAGCACATTGGTGGGTGGGGGGATCAATTTTCTGAAACATTTTGAAGATCCTTCATATCTTGAGAGTTTATAAAAGATAATAAAGTTGTGATAAAGCCATCTACTTAAAAGATATTGTCATGGTGGCACTTGATTAGTAAATCAAAATTTGGTACTGCAAGAGTAGGGTACAGCTCTAACAGCACAAGTTTTAGAACTGAGTAATGAACAGAGGTTGGAAGAATTTTAAGAAGTCTAACAGTAGTAGTCTAAGCAACAGTTCCACTCTATTTGGTATGAATTATAATCTAGTCAACAGCAGTGAACTAAACCGAAACAATAAGAAGCTCAACACAACCACTATGCCACCGAGGCTCCTAGAGCAGCACGAGTTAATCAAGAAGCAGCTAAGACCATCAAATTATTTGGACAAATTATTAAGTTGTTTGGACCAACTACCAAACAAATTAAATGGCTTAGAAGCACAGAGAAGTAACAAGACATCAAGGGCAACACAAATAAACCTCCATTCTTTTAGTAAAATAAAGAGGTGAAAACGGTTCTTAAATATGACTGTGCTCCCCCCAAGTAAGAACTTTCCTCAGATGTAGTACCATTTTTGCACATTTTTCCTTTTCAAATAAAATATTTTCTCCTCATACAAATAACTTCAAACAAAGCCAACATTTATTGCCTCCGTTACAAATTTTAGGGCCCTAGCACTCCATTTTTTGTGTGGTAGGACACAACATTAAGCAGTGTTTAAGCTATAATAAAACTGAACTCCAAGACTACATAATTTTTTGATTGGGGGTGGGCACATACTTTTTGCCAAACTCCAATTTCTAATTCTATTAACACCAGCTCCTTAGTAGACTACTTAGCACGGTGTGAACTGTTTATGAGGTAGATATTAAATCTAAAAAAAGGTAATAATGTTTACTTGCGGTTTATATCAATTTATTACACAGTATAAAAAGTTCTACAAAGATCTTAACATAAACACTCTAGCAATAAAGGGTGTCTGCACGTGAAGAGTAACTGTGGCACAAAATATCTACAAAAGCACATTTTACTTGTCTCTGGAATGTGACTGGGAGGGCGAGGGGGAAGCATTTTGCTCAAGGTAAGGCTAAAAATTGGTATCTTCCTGGAAAATTGAACAGTTTAAAGGAGTACTAAGTATGTATCAATTTTAAATCACTGCAAATCCACACGGCAAATCAAAAAGTTTGGTATTTCTATAAGCAAGCTAACATTCAACACAATTTTCAATTTAAGCTCTCATAAAAAAGATACAACATTTCTAAGGACAAGGTCTAAGCCACCCATCCATATGGGGTAATCACTAATCACTCAAGATCCTAAAATGATAGACCCTTTCAAAAGGATTAAAACTGAGGAAATATTTTCCAAGAGAATTTTAACTTAGCTATCTAATACTAGCTTGCACAGAGCGATTTACCTTGTCTAATTTTCATTGCCTTCTAGTTAAAGTCTAACTGAATATAAAAACAAGGAAGAAAAAAAAAAGAGGACCTGATGCCAGGCGGAGGGGGGTTTAAGTGGAGAGCAAATGTCTTGACAATGATGAGGGCAATGAATGTACAAACGTGCTTTACACAATTGATGTATGTATAGAGTCATATGAGCCCCTAATAAAACTATTTTTAAAAAGGGGGGGGGGGGAAATCCAGTTGCCAGGTTACAGTGGTTAAGAAAGCAAAGCTGAACAAAGGCCATCATCACTCTTCCCTAACCTATCAAATACACATTTGAAAGAGAAAATAACTGCATTCCACATGCTCATCATGACCATTTGTTTTAGGAGCTAAAGACTCCTCAGTACTATAAGGTAGATTTCAATGTCAGAGTCAGTCCCTGTAAGTCTCGGGACAACTTACCCACACCTTGGCAAGGTGAAGTTTGGGCAGGCATTTAATGCTGGAGGGCAGCGCTAAAATCTCAAGGTAGAACAGAAACTTAACACCTTTGTAAGTCTCTTGATAAAACTTTTGGATTGTAAAACTTGAAAGAATTTTAACTAGGAAATCACCAGGTTTTAATTAGGCTTTCAACTAAAGAAAAGCACAGCCCCAGATACTCAGCACTCAATGTAAACTTTTAAAAATCCTTTAACTTTTAAACAGTTTCTTACAAGACAACAGGCACCAAATTAAAATCCATAGGACTAAATGACCCTATTAAAGGTCTCTTCCTACACAACTCACGTATTCTTTTTACAAATTCACTACTTCAGTAAGATCCCCAGAAAAAATTAAAAAAATTTTTAAAGATGATTTATCTAGTTTCTCCAAAAGCCTCACTTGATGGGAGCAGCCTTGTAAGACAGCCTAATCCAATGGGTCTTTTAAAATTATTATTGACCCAGGGGTTGGGGGATGAACAACAGAAATGTGGGTGAAGGGAGACAGCGGATGGGGTGTAATATGAAAGTAAAATTAATTTATAAATTGTCAAAGGTTCACAAGGGAGGGAGGGGGGAAAAGAGCTCATACCAAGGCCTCAAGTAGAAAGAAATTGTTTTGGAAATGATGATGGCAACATATGTGCAAATGTGCTTGATATAATTGATGTATGGATTGTTATAAGAGCTGTTAGAAAAAAAATTGTTAAGCTGTAAGCTCCCCCCAATAAAATGATCTATTAATTAAAAAAAAATAATAAAAATAAAATAAAATTATTATTGATTACTACACTTTCATCTGAGTTTTTAATCTATGTACATAGCAGGAATGTTTATCTTACTTTAATGCTATACCATTAAAAAGATGTCATTTCTTCATGAAAAGCAGTGTATTTGGCTACATTAAAAATTGGTGCTACTAAATAGGGAGTAACAGGAAGAATGCAGCATAAAACAGAAAGCCTAAATTTTGGGTCATTTAAAACAAAATGCACTGCACCAGATTAGGCTGGACGACTGATCTACATTAAATTTAGCACCAATCTTACTCTACCTCCCAGAATAACACATTTGGAATATAAATTTCAACTGGAAAGGCAAAACTTGTTTTACACATATTCAAATTTCCTATTGGATACCAACATGTGTGTGAAAATCTCCGTAACGGTAACATTCTCCCTTACAATAACACGTCTTTTTCCTGAAGCGTGTTGCCGGTCCTATCAACTGGCTATAGTGTATCCCTTATTTATCCGTTTAGATTTCTGACCCAATATATTCATCTAATACCAAGATATTTCTGTTACTGAGTAAAACCTTAAAATTTAACGTTACCAAGGACCTTATCTAAAAATATGCTCGATACAATTGATGTATGGATTGTTTTAAGAGTTGTAAGAGCCCCCAATAAAATGATCTTTTAAATTTTATTTTGTGCTCAATATATGAATTTTTCAGTGTGTGTGGGTGTATAGGCAAGGGAGCCAAAACTGTGTCTTTTTTAAAGATTAGGAGTGAAATACATTTCCTTACCATTGTTTGTTCTCCACACATCACTTTTAGTGGGCAGTTAGTACCCTCAGACACTACAAAACCCGTAGTTCTGTCATCTACAAAAGTTAAGACTTTTCTGGGCTACGCATGGTCTGTTAGTGCCAGTGCCCCAAAGGCTCGTTCCATTAAAAAAATCACCAAGTCTTTTCTTGATTATAAGGGAACGAAGGTAGACAAAGAATCTGGTCACCTCCACGTACAGACCCAAGATTTAAATAAGGAGGCAACTATGCACTATCTACGCCTTACATAAACTGTGACTGGATTAGAGACCTCATCTGCAGTTTAATGTGGCACACACAAAATGTCCACATGTCTCTTTCGGACCGACACGTGCAAGACTACCTGCTTCAATGGTAACTCCGCGTCGCTGCCGGGGTCACGGCCGGATTTGGGCAACCTTCATTCCCTTGGAGAGACTGGAGTTAAGGGGAAACTTGGGAGGGCTCATATTCAAGCAATCAAGGCACACGCGGGGGAAGGGCGCTGTGACGTCGGTGTGGCCTCGCTCGAGTTGCCTAGCAGTGACCTGTCGCTCATGGCGGAGGGCCGCGTGGTGCGCGGGGAGAAGGCACGCTCCGTCTTCGGGGAGCACCCACCACAGGTGTCCTTGGCCCCAGGCCTGGCCCCGGCCTCGCGGGGCGGGAAACCCGGCCCGCTCAAGAAGCCGAGCGGGGCCCGCGCCTCCGGGGCGAGCGCATGGCCAAAGGCTCACAGATCCGGGCCTACAGCTAAGTTACGGGGAGTCCCCGGGTAATCCGGGCCCGCCAGCGGGACAAAGTGGTCTTTCCAGCACCGAGAAGCTGAGGGACGGCTTAGAGGTGCGGAAAGAGGCCATCTGGAGGAAATATGTCCTCCAGCCGCCAACGGTAACCGGAACCAGGGCAGTGGACCTCCCACCCGCGGGCTGGAACGACTGGCCCCCCCGGCCGGGGAGGAAGCGAAGGCGGCCCAAGGCGGGGAGGCCAGAGGGCCGAGGGCGGCTTCCCGCGCCCCCAGCGCGGCCTCGGCCTCCCCGGGAGCCGACCTTCCTTCGGCGGGTGTCGCACTCACATTGTGAACGGGGCAGGGGGACGGGCGAGCGAGTGGGCGGGCCTCTCCGGCGGCAGCGGCTGGGGAATGGACTCCTCTCCGGTGGCGAATCCGGGGTTTTCTCCCCGGTCGCGGCCTCCTCTCGCTTTCCTCAGGCGACGGCGGCGGCGGCGGCGGGCTCGGCCTGGATGCCCAGAATGCACCGCGCGGAGAGAGCGGCTCCTCCGGTCGGAGAGAGGAGGAAAGTGTAGGAAAAGGGGCGCGCGGACAGAGAATGAGCGTGCGAGCGTGCAAGCGTGCGTGCGTGCGTGCGAACGCGCGAGCGAGCGAGGGGTGGTGAGACCGGGCGGCGGCTGGTGACGCAGCAAAATACCCGGGCCCCGCCGCCGCGCGTGCGCAGTTTGCGCCTCCAGGCTCCTGCGCGGCTTTCTAGAGCTCTCTACGGAAAAGGCGGAGCCTCCCGGCTCCTTCGCGATCCTTCCCGGAGCCGGCCCCGCCCTTCGCCCCTTCCCCGCGCCGCGCTCCTTCCCGCCTCTCTCTCCTCGCTCCCACCTCGAGGTAGAAAACCGTTGGCCGCCTAACCGCCCGGTCGCGCGCCCTGAGGCAGCTCCCGGAGAAACGGGTTCCTCCGTAGTGAGAGGAAGGCCGAGGCGGAGGGTCGCAGAGGCGGGAAACCGGAGAAGCGAAATGAACCTGGAAACTGGATGACGTACTCCATCGCAAAGACGATGTGAAAAGTCTCCGCTGCTGGTGGTATTGGGGAAAGTTTTGGAAAGGAGCTAACCTAGACATCGAGGACGTAGGCCTGCTTCCCATTTTTCTGGAAGCCATGCCCAGGGAAGGCAGAAATTCGAGGCTTGGGACCCGATTTTCCCCTGCTTTGAGATAAAGCGGGCTGTAGGAAGGTGAGACAGGCTAGGCTAGGTATTGGGTGTGTGTGTGTGAGGGGGGCGGTCTTAAGTTTCTCAAAACCTAAAGACTAGGGCCGAGGGAGGGGGAAGAATGAGGAGCCGATATTAGGGGCTCAAGTAGAAAGCCAATGTTTTGAGAATGATGATGGCAACAAATGTACATATGTGCTTAACACAATTGATGTATGTATGGATTGTGATAAGAGTTGTACAAGCCCCCAATAAAATGATTTTTTTTAAAAAGACGAGGGCCACTTTGCACAAATCACCTGGCTAGGCTCTACCGGAAGATAACTAAACACTAAACGTTGGCGTAACATCACATAACAGAATAAGGGAGAAGCACACCAATGCACTACTAGTTAAAACACAAAGGAAGTTCAAGTCAAACACTGGCACACACGGCTAAAAATAAGTTATCTATGATAGTGTATGTGGTGAAAGCAGGCTTTGGGAACTACAGACAATGAACCTTATCTCAGATCCCATTAGAAAGAGATCCCTGATAATTTAATACTCCTTCTCAAGGAAGACAAAATACATAAATATATACACTGCACTGGCGAAATACACATTCCTCAAGGTTTTTTTTTAATGCTTACCCTCTCCTCTCCCCTGCGCGCACACACACATAATCGTCCCATTTCTATCGTACAAATCCAGCTAGACCGGAGCATGTACACTGATACAGATAAGAGCTCTCGACACACAGAATCCAGGACAGATACACCCCTCCTCGGGAACAATAATGGGAGTATCAATACCATGAAGTTGGGGGGAGAATGGGGGACCTGATTGTAGGTCTACCCCGACTGCCATGATCCCAATCAACTGAAGGACAGTCAAGTGTGTCTCCTTAAAGTTGATTTCAACTCAGTGACCTGATAGGGACACTAGAATAGTCCCCATAGGGTTTCCAAAGCTGCAAATCTTGGGAAGCAGAGGGCAGCATCTTCTGCTGAGTGGCTGGTGGGCTCGAACCACCAACCTTTCAGTTAGCAGCTGAGCACGTAAATCACTGACAGGGCGATGAATGTACAAATGTGCTTTACACAACTGATGTGCTTATGGATTGTGATAAGAGTTGTATGAGCCCCTAATAAAACGATTAAAAAAAATAATCACTGACAAAGCCATAAAAACTGCCATTGAGTCGATGGGGACCTGTAATCACTGCCAGGCCACTCCCGAAACAAAACCTGTAAGATATTTCTGATTCCTGGAAACCCTATTATAGTATATAATGGAAGCACAGAAATAGAGCACAAAAGGAGGAGACATTCATTTTGGCTCAAAGGATTAGAGCAGGACTGATTAAGAAAATATAATCCAAAAGTGGGAAATAAATCAAGGGAGGAATGACTGGCCTTTCAGTTCATACTGGGACATTATTTAATCTGCCTGCCCAAATATATAATAATCTAGGTGAAGGTACCTGTGGTTGACATAGTGAAGTACGTTTCTAATAGAAAACCTAACCCTAAAGTAAGATTTTAATGCTCTGTAGGTTACTAATCAGTTTTGTTTAGCTTACCAATCTTAGTTGTAATTGTTTATTTTGTTCCTATAACTCCTGGCTTCCCTAAATGCTCCTGGAACCAACTCTACCATTTTACTGATTCTATCAATAAGTTAAATATTTTACTTATATTCATTTTAATTTATATTTATGGAAGGGTTATGATAGGTTGGTAGGATGGGGGAGGGGGGGGAATAAAGAGGAACTGATATCAAAGAGCTCACGTAAGAAATGTTTAGAAAATGATGATGGCAGCAGGTGTACAAGTTGGCTTGATATAATTCATTTATGGATTGTTGTAATATCTGTAAGAGCTCCTAATAAAATGGCCAATAAAATAATAAGTCAGGATAAAAAAACGTTATGTTTTGGGGCTTTTGAAAAATTATGCTTTGACATAATTTGCCAGAAATCAATCAAAGGCAAACTTGAAGAACAGAGAGCAGAAAGAGTGAAATGGTTACTAACAGAGGCTGCAGATTTAAGCACATCCTTGCTTATTTTTAAAAGTACTAGATCTTATTGTTGAAATCATGACTCTTTAAGGTATGATCATTCTACTGGACTACTGCAAGGATGGTGTGAGCCATATATGACTTTAAGACTCGTTTAGAAATAGAAAAATGGTAACTCATTTGGCAACTTTTGGATCATTCTAACTGGTTGCTCCTTTTCATCCATACAACAACAGAACTTAGACAAATGAGACGGATGTTATGTTGAGCTCTTCATTGATTTTAATTTTTATTTTGGGGGGGCACAGCCATGTCATTTAGGTTGTCTGAAAATTTTAAAAAAAGGCATTTAACTCATTTGACAGAATGCCTCTTAGTTGAATATATTTAAACTAAATTCATAATAATATACCTGGAGAAGCTAGAGCCAAATTGTAGATCACTACAATATTAGCATGTGTGATATTATCTCAGATAGCTTCTACAGTTAAACTATTTCTGAGACTGGAATATATAAGATAATAAGAAACTTGTGGGTTGAAATAAAGGGAGGGGGGAGGGAGGGGGGAAAATGAGCTGACACCAGGGGCTCAAGTGGAAAGTGGGTGTCGTAAGAATGATGAAATCAACATATGTACTAAAGTGCTGGACACAGATGATGTATTTACAGATTGTTATGAGTTGTATGAGCCCCTAATAAAATGATTATTAAAAAAAAAAAAGGGAGATCCCATGTTCATAGCAGTACCAACATTTGAAGTGAATCCTTACGTATTTTGTGATTTACAAATGGAAATTTTTAACACTGGAAGAGATTGTCAAAAGAAGAAAAAGAAACTAATATAATTAGGAAGACAAGTCACAAGCAAATAATGGTGGCATTGGATTGAATATTAAGCTAGTTGATTTAAATAATTTATTGAAACTTTTTAAATAAAAGAGCAATACTTCTGTTTTCTAAAATGATTGATAAAGTACAAAATGAACTGAAAATGGAGGAACTGAATTAAAGATAGCAAAAGACTCCAATAAAAAGAAATGCTCATTTTAAACAGTGATGCTAGTTATACAACATGAACAACACGAACATAATGTCACTGAATTGCACGTATAAAAATTTTGAAATGGCAAATGTTAAATGTATTTTACCACAATTGAAAAAAATTATGTGGGAAAAACTGCTTTTCACATAATACAGACCCAGTACCTCCTAATTCATGGCAAATTTACTACTTTTATTATTTTCTTTGTGTCATTCATTTCTAAAAAGAGACTTCTAAAAAAAGAGAGAGAGAGAGAGAGAGAGAGAGAGAGACTTCTGCTACCACAACAACAAACCACTAAGAACCTAATTTTTTCTAGGTTTTTCAAATAGACCAGCAAGTTAGTTTCTAATGGTCAAAATCTAAGTTCAGACATGAATTGTTAATAGCATCAGGACTTTGGGCAGAGAAAAGTAGTAGGTGGTATTTCACAAGTTTAATCCTAACAGTCTGGGACATATGTTTCCAAACTTATTTGACCTATTGCAATCCATTTTTTAAAAATTACCCCTTGAATTTGACAATTTAAAACTTTTGTATTATAACCCATAATCCAGGATAAAGTGTCAGAACTCACTGCCATCAAGTTGACTTCCGACACAATGATCTTATAGGACAGGGTAGAACTGCCCCCATGGGTTTCCAAGATTATAATTTTTATTTTAAGAAGACTATAATTCCTTACAGGAATAGAAGAAAAAAAAAAGGCTCATTCTCCCATGAAGCAGCAAGTAGTTTTGAACTGCTGACCTTGTGGTTTGCAGCCAAATGTTTTAAGTGTGGATAACTGCTTTTGCAGCCCACCTGGATCCATCCAGTACCCCCTTTGGGGCTGTATTACTCATTTTCAAAATCACATTTTCAGGGTGGTTTTTAAATTTTGTTAAATGAGCAAAGGAACATTTTGTCATTTACAATTCTAGCATTCATTTTTCTCTGAGGATGGTATTTATGTATTTTTCAAAAGTAGATTGCCCGTGTAAAAATGTGCACACACAGCACACAAATGACAAAATATGTTTAAAAGTTCTGGTTTGGTGCATCCATGCGTACAATGTGCATGTTTTCTGACATTTCTGTGAATCTCAGCCTCATTCCCTCATTCAATAGCCTTAAAATGTTGCTTTTGATCATATTTGTATAATGGTGTAAACCATGGTGGTTAAGAAGTTATGGATTAAAAAAGGGGTTGGATTTAGTAGTATGCCTCAGTAGGTGGAAAATTAACAATGACTGTACATTGGTTTAAATTAATAATTTTATCCCTGTCACTTCTTTGTCAGTTAATCATGCTATGTTTATTTCAGAGATCCCTTCCTTTAATACCACCTAGATAACTTCACCCGCCATTTGTTTGGCAGCCAGCCTCTTGTCTCTCTCTTCAGCAATGATGAGGTGGATACTTTTCCCTCAGGGAAGAGAAATCCATGGTTTTCCAATAGTGAAAATGCTGGAATGCCAGGGGGCAAAGCTATTGCCATTGACTTCTTTCACATGAACCACATCAAAAAAGCTGGATGTCTCTATTGGTGATCACACCAACTCTTCCCTCCAGTCACCATACACACATGAACAGTGTGGAACTTGATGCACCAGTCATCTTTCTGGTCTTCAAATCAATCTGAACAGTGTCCTTCACCTGGATGAGTGGAGGGATCAGGACAGCAGATGGGGCGAGCACCGTGAGTCCCGGGGTGGGGGGTGGGGGTGTTGTGACTACGGAGATCTTCCTTACTTTGCACAAACTGTACTTTTCCTCCTCTGGTATAATATGAACAGCAAAGTGACCTTGGTGTCATAGATCAGACAGAAATTCTCCCTGGTCTTGTCAATGCTGATGACATCCATAAAACCAGCAGAGTAGATAATATTAATTCAGACCTTATCTTTTTTTTTTGTCATTAATCTTAACTGCATGCAATTTTTTTTACTTCATCTCCTGTCAGAACATACTTTAGTCTATTTCTTTAAAAATGATCAGCAGGAGACATTCTCTCAGCTTGTGGGGACCAGTGGATGGGCGAGGAGCAAACACCCCCATGAGTTTGTCCAGCATCCAATGCTTTGGAGCAGCTGCACACTTGGGACCGTGAGCCATGTATGGGCCTTACCATGGCTGCCACCCCATCACTTTAGAGTCGTTATGAACCTTGAACCTTGAAACCTTTCATTGGAAGAGTAAGCAAAGCAAAGTCTGCATTGGCATAAGTGGCATCTAGTAGCTATCAATATAGGAATCTTGATCGAATATACATTGACACAGTCATAGTGGTCTTCTGATTAGCTTTTGATTATACAGGTAAATTAAGCAAAATTGATACAAGATTACTACACAGTTTTAAAAATCTTGTTAGGTCACCTTAAGTGAAACCATGAAGGCATGTTAGATTTGTATATTTCATTGTCTGATTATGTCTTATTCCTGGTGTTTGATCATGAATCACCTGGGTAACATGCTTGTGAACATGTAAAAAGACTGCTGCTGCTTCTATATCACAAATTTTGTGGTCCCTTTACTAGAACCAGCCTGATTATAGTGTGCACATTTTTTTTCAATTTATAGATCTAAATTTTACATTTGGGAAACAAAGATTTCTCCCAAATATATGTTAGACTTAGGACACTGCTTGCAGGTAAATAATTGTCAAGTTACTTCCCTGTAGGCAGTCAGTTGCCAGACTACTGTCTTGTGCCACCACAGGTAGGCCTGCTCCCTGCTGCTAAGGGCAATGGCTACTTCTCCCTAAAGGCTTGCAGTCATCCATTTGGTTCCTGTAGGTGGACTTCACACCCTACTGATAATGGTGCCAGGGAACAGGTCAAACCAGCTCAGTGATATCCAAAGTTAGCCTGCCATCCTGAATCTAGGATCTGCCCATCTTGCCACAAGTATACCCCCAATCCCTCCTCTTCCTATTACGTGTATACCCCTATATCACCCCCCTCCCATTGCTGTATTACTTATGGCACAGCCCTTTCCTGTGACGTGTGTCTTCACCTGTAATTAGGAGGCTTGCATGTCCCCAGAGAATATAAAAGACCTGGTTATCATTAAATATTTCTTTTCACGTGGAGCACCATGTGAGGCCGAGGTGAGCATTGCTACCATGAATTGTGTCTGACTCCATTATTCCAATCTCTTCTATCATGCTCTCTATGACTTTACTATAATCTTTACTTATTATCGCTGTACAGTTGCGCCTACCGGGACCCGTTATGATGTGTTAGGGGCAGGATTCCCCTCGCATTTAGAACCTTTTAGGATCACATCAGGAACTAAACACAAGTCTACATTACCAACTTCAAATTGGAAGTCATTGCAAGGGTAGAAGAAACACAGCAAAGATTTCAGTGGTCCCTTTAGCAATTGAGAAAGGACTCTTTTCACTGCCATCGAGGAGATGCCGACTCATAGCAACCCTCTCAGACAGGGTAGAACTGACCTTATAAGTTTCCAAGACTCTAGTTACACTAGAAAGCCCCGTCTTTCTCCTGCTCTGGCTGGTGGTTTTAAACTGCTGACCTTGGTGTAACCACTACATCATCAGGACTCCCATGGAAAAAGGAAGAGCTGGAGAAAGTGAAT
>NW_022103898.1:76768397-76769833 GCF_000313985.2 Echinops telfairi | reverse complement strand
TAGAAAGCCCTAATCCAAGGCATGAATTTTAAGTCTCAAAGTCTTTTGTAGCTTCTGGCATCAGCAACAAGCAAGAAATCACAAAACAAACTGACACATGGGAAAAAAAGATTTGTATAGAGTATTGATTGTTGCTCTTGAGTTATTGCCGACAATGGCCCCATAGAGCTTTCTTGGTCATAATCTTAATGGAAGCAGATCTCCAGACCTTTTCTTCCCAGTCTTTTTTGGTAAGACTGGGTGGGTTTCAACGTTTAGGTGGCAGTCATGTACTGACTGTTTCCACATCACTTAGCAATCTTCCCTAAAGATGACAGCCCTGAAAAGCCTGTGGAGCTCAGTTCTACTCTGTAACCAGAGGCTCGCCATGAGTTGGAATCAACGATAGCAACTTCAAAACAATATATCTGGTACCTGCAGGAATTGAGTCTGGTAGTAAAAAATAAATGATTAAATAGATAAATTATAATGAATTGCAGTAAGTACTGTATTAAAGCTATGAACAAAGTACTGTTGGACCAGGAACCTACAGAACTAGGGAATCTGGGAAAGCATCAAAAGCTAATTCTGAACCAAGTGCCGAAGGCTGAGTAAAATGTCCACAGGTCAATGGTGAGAAGATGGAGGCTATAACATGTACAGCGGTTTCTTTGGTATTTTCAGGAATCTGTGTAAATAAAGTTAAGGGGCCCTGGTGGTGCTGTCGGTGAGGCATTGGGCTGCTAATGGAAAGGTTAGTTAGTGTTCAAACACATCATGTGCACCGTGGAAGAAAGGCGAGGCTTCTGCTTCCGTGCAGATTCACAGTCTCAGAAACCCTGTATGGGGTGCTGTGAGATGGAACTGACACACTGGCTCTGAGTTCAGTTTTGGCTTTTTTGGAGCGCAGAGTTCAAGGAGCTCTGGTGGCCCTGTGGGTTAAGCATTGGTCTGATAACCTTAAGACTGGCAGTTCAAACCCATCAGCAGTTCTGCAGGAAAAAGATGAGGCTCTCTGTTCTTTCTCCTAAAGATTTCCTAAAACACATTTGTTGTCTTAGAAACCCTGAGGAGCAGTTCTACTCTGCCCTATATAGAGTTGCTGTCAGTCAGGATTGATGTCAGTGGCTTTGGGTGCAAAGATCACTGTAATTGGTGTTCAGGAGACATTAAGATGCAGAGTGGTAACAAGGCACTTTTAAAAAGGAAGATAGTTCTTGCTATAGTGTGCGTGGGTGAGTATTCTGCTTGTAGCGACTCATGGCCTCATAGGTTATATTTGAATTTTCACTCACAGTGCCAGGCATCTGTTAGGTACTCAAAACCGTTTGTTGAGTTTGATTTGTCATCTGGAGTAGCGGGACCACAGATGGACAACTCATTGATGGGAGTTTAAGGGAAAGATTAGACCGAGAACTGAAGCAGCGAGTGTAGGAATGGAAAGAAAAGCACAGCTA
>NW_022103898.1:76765708-76767345 GCF_000313985.2 Echinops telfairi | reverse complement strand
TTTCATCGTTGCTACATCGCACCCTGTCTGGCTCGTCTCCTCCCCGAGACCCCTCTGCAAGGGGATCTCCAGTGGTCTACAAATGGGCTTTGGGTCTCCACTCTACCACAAAGGTGTGATTTATAAGAAGAATCTCTAGTGTGTTTATGAGGAGGCTTCAGAAACCTCATGACATTTTTCATTATCATTTAATTCTACTTTTTCCATGAGCTTTTTTAAAGTCCCCTTATGTATCTAGAAATAGTTTGATACTATAATCCTGGAATGTTATAATTTTGGGTTGACCAAAGATAATCCAAGTGAGCATTTGATACAGGATATATTGAAGTATAGTGTGATATAGATCCAATTAATCAGTCAGACATAAGCTAAAGAATACTTTGTAATCAAAATATAAAGTTTTGCATTTTATTTTTATGTTCATTATACATTGTAAGTTCCATAAAATGATTATTTTTTTGGGTTTTTGTGTGCTGCTGCTGTGTTCCCTGGGTCTAGAGTGCAGTAAATATTCCATTCTTTCATTCCTTCGACACTGAGCATTTATGAAGGCCCAGGTATTGTGATGGGGACTAATGACATAACAGTGAATAAAACAAAAAAGCCCTGTCCTTATAGAGATTAGTTTTTGGTAAGGGAGTTAGAAGCAAGAACTAGTATGCTGACAACTTTTACCCACTTGGCAGCCATGAGACATTTTGAAATTCAAATTAAGCAAAGAAATGCTCTCTGATCCCACTCAAGGAGAATAAATAACAGAATGGTGGGTGAACAGATGCATTGGATGTTGTAAGCTATAGGAGGTGGGGGGAAGGAATAACAATAATATTTAATATAATAAGGGTTCTTGAGGGGTAGGGAAGGGCGAGGATAAAGAGCTGATAGCAAAGAGTTCATGAAGAAATAAAGTGTTTTGAAAATGATGGTGGCAATAATTGTACAATCATGCTTGGTCTCAGTGGTTCTTGGCCTTCCTAATGCTGTGACCCTTTCATATAGTTCCTCATGTTGTGGTGACCCCCAACCATAAAATTATTTTTGTTGCTACTTCACAACTCATTTTGCTACTGTTATGATTGTCATGTAAATATCTGATATGCAGGATGTATTTTCATTGTTACAAATTGAACATAATTAAAGCATAGTGATTAATCACAAAACAATCTGTAATTATGTATTGCAAAATATTTATTTCTAATTACAAAGAGCACAACATAGATCATCTTCCACAACAAGTCCACTTCTGTATTTAAACTCGATAACCAACAAACTGGAAAACCCTGTTTCACAAAGATATGTTGCTGGAAATGGAAGAAGAAGGTGCAACACAGTCTCAGACAGAAGAGGATATGACTGCAAACACTTGATCCAGAATTTTGTAACTGGCATTGTAGAGAAATCCGTTCTCACTGCATCGCTGTTAATAAGTTCAGTGAACTCCTCTTGTGCTGTCTCAGGAACATCTTCCACTTTGACTGAATGGGCTTCTGGCAAGTGCAAATGGGGTGCCAGGTAGATTTGGAAAGTATGATGAAATTGTTCTTTCACAGAAATTATCATCGTAATCCTTTTTGTCTGGTTCAATGTCATGTTCCTCAAAGAAAGCAGATAAAGTAGGCAATCTTTAAATTTTATTT
>NW_022103898.1:76763424-76764476 GCF_000313985.2 Echinops telfairi | reverse complement strand
ATGTATGTATGGATTGTGATGAGTTGTATGAGCCCCAATAAAATGATTTAAAAAACCCAAAAAACCCTTGTCCTCTCCACAACCATCTCCCTTCAGTGTAACATGGCAGAGCATTATTTGCAAAAACAGCCAACTGTTAAAGTGCTGGCCTTTACAAAATTGACAGAACTTATGACACTTTTCATTACTTCTTGTAACTCTTGTGGCAGTGTATTTGTTGCTAATATTTGCCGATAAATCATACAGTGAGGTCCCCGGATGACTTTTGGTGACTCATTCAGTACCAAACGTTGAAATCCAGATCGACAACCTAGCATAGCTGGAGCACCATCTGCGCAAACACCACAAACCTTTTCCCAAGAGATCTTATGCTCTTTCAGAAATGAACCAACTGTGTCAAATACATCACATGCAGTAGTAGTCATTTCAAGAGGTTTGCAAAAAAGAAACTCATCTTTAAAGTCGCCATCATTAATAGACCTCACGTAAACCGGTAACTGTGAACAGTTTGCAACATCTGTAGATTCATCAAGCTGGATGCTAACTATTGGAAGTGGAGCAGATTTAATTTCCTGGATTATCTGATGAATATCAGCTGACATATCCATTCTTCTGCAGACCGTGTTGTTAGATGAGGAAATTGCACTCAATTTTGTAACAAATTCATCTCTGATCATACTTCGAGCAATGTCTTTGGCCGCTGGCAACAGTAAATCCGCAGCAATGGTGTGAAGTTTCATAGCTCTGGTGATTCTGAGTGCCACCAAATATCCAGCTTCAATGGCTGCTACGTTTTGTTTGTGGTACTTGCCACCAGTGTCAAGTCTGGCTTTCTTGAGTCCATCAGCTTTACTTTTAAAATAGTTGGAATCCTTGCTGGAAAAGCTTGGATGCTTGCTATCAAAATGGTGTTTTAGTTTGTTCGGCTTCATAGATCCGGCTGAATCTATGAACTTCACAATAAATAACAAATTGTGGTTTCTCAATTCCTGCTGTAATTATTGAGGTAAAACCATACTGTAAAAAATCCTCACTATATTTTCTTTTCTTAA
>NW_022103898.1:76758902-76759837 GCF_000313985.2 Echinops telfairi | reverse complement strand
GTTACCTCTTGAAATTATTGAAGGTAGACTATTTCTTTTTGGTACAGTGACTGTGTATTTCCATTTTCTTTTGATGCTTCCCACATCATTCGATATTTGACCCATAGACTCTGACTATTGCAACTTGAGACTTTAATTCATTTTCTTCAATTCTTTCAGTTTAAGATATGCTGAGAGTGTTCTTCCCTTTTGTTTTTCTAACCTAGAGCTGTGCACATTCATTATAATAATTTACTTTGTCTTCTGAGCTGCCTTTTGAAATTTTCTGTTCAGTTCTTTGACTTCGTTTCTTTCATTGCCTTAACTACACTAGTATTAAAGAGCAAGTTTTTGAGTCTCTTCTTTTATCTACTGTAATCTTTTCTTTCTTGTTTTTTTAATGACCTTTTGCTTTCTTCGTGTACAATGTTCTTGATATCATCCCACAGTGCATCAGGAATTGTATAATCTAGTGTTTAATACATCAAATCTGTTGTTGAGATGTTCTCAAAATTTGGGTGGGGAAAAAATTGAGGGAGGGTGGGATATACTTGAGGATGTGGCGTACCAGCCCCCACAAGCAAATGAGTCCAAAGGGTGATTGTGTAATTATGGGGTACACTAAAGAGCCACCAGATAAGATAAAGCATGCAAGGGCTCATCTCCAGGGCTGCCATGATTCAGGAGCCAGGTCCTCTCAGAATATATTTCCAACCAAGGTTTATATACACTTTGGGGCATACAAGCTCCCATGGTTACAGGTGACCACATACGTAACAGGAGGGGGACAAACTAGCAGTATACACTCAATAGGAAGGGGAGACACTAGGGGGACACATGTGACAGGAAGGCAGACTTTAGGATAAAGATGGCAGCCTAACCTTCGTCCTCTGGTATTGAGTCTTTTCATCATCTCTTCAAATATTAGTCAGTTTGATTCCTGTGTACTCCATGTG
>NW_022103898.1:76753812-76756362 GCF_000313985.2 Echinops telfairi | reverse complement strand
TTAAAAAATCATGTTGTACCAGTTGTTAATGTGTCATGTATGGCTTTTCCTGACTAAATCAATCAATCCATCAATTAATCAAACAAAAAACTCAAACCCACTGCCATGGAGTTGCACCAAGTAGAATTGCCCCTTTGGGTTTCAGAAACTGGAAACTTCTATGGGAGCAGCTGGTGGATTAGAACTGCTTACCTGCAATTAGCAGCCCAATGGGTATGCCACTATGCCACCAGATTCCTTGTTTTCTCCCCAGTTACCAAACAAATGGGAAACGAAGTAAACTTTTAAAATTCTTTGAGCTAAGGCCGCAAACTTATTTATATGTAATTATTGCCACAGCACACTACTGAGGCTTTGTAGATTCTCTCACTACAACTGTTCCAAAAATTCCCGAAGAAAGACAACAGAGTGGACCTGCCAGTTGATTGTACAACATTCAGAGAATTAATGTTGACTTCACTTTTAAGCCCACTGAGCTGTTTACTATGTAGAAAACTTCAACTACTTTTATCTTAGTTTCTTAAATCCTAGAGCAAGTCCTAAGTATCTAAGTCCTATTCTGTCCTCTCGGGACTCCACCTTGTTTGCCAAAGTGCCCTTGAAACCTCCAACAAGAACAGGCTTGGAGACCCAAAGTCCCAGTGCTTGTTTTCCTCACTATTCATAGCCTCATCATAATGGAGTTTCTTAAAACGATCATCATTCTCCTCTGTTTGCCTAGGTTACAGAATCAGAGGATGGAGGGGCATCATTTTATTTCTCCATTGTTTTAAGTTGTTTACTGTTGGCTTCCGTCAAGGAAACCCCAACTGATGGCAACTCCTTGCACACAAGCCTGAAGTGCTGTGCCATTCCCGTGGTACCTTGCAGACTGGACTGTTATGATGCATAGGGTCTGCATTGGCTGATTTTTAGAAGTAGGTCAGTGGGCTTTTCTTTCCAGTCTCTTTTCTTTTGGAAGCTCTGCAGAAACCTCTTCAGTTTCCCAGCAATGTGGAAGTCATCACTGACAGGTCCTATTAGCAGTCCTCTGTATTTCTGTGGTAACTTGAACGATTGTAATTGCTGGGTGGTGACCCTGGTCCTTCCCTAAATTGGAGAATGGGAGAGAACTGCTTTGCAACCTCAGCATTTACTTTAACGTTAATTGCTTCTGAGTGAGAAGGGAACAGGTAGCAAAAGCAGCAGCTCTGGGGGGAACTGGCAGCAGAGATTTGTGTGAATTTCAGCTACTTAGTCTCCTGGTCCTCCCTTTAGGACTTTCCTGTGAGGGCAGCACAAGAAATTAGGCTGTGTGCCTAATTTTTTAGTATCTGGTATTTTTTCACAGTTCCTGGGATGAGGGTGGGAATCAGGAAAGATTTGGAATGAAAACCCCTCAACCATCCAGTCAATTCTGACCCTGCGGAGGGTTTCCCCTACTCCCACCCTGACGATTGGCTGGTGAGTTTTAATCGCAAGCCGCGTGGCTAGCAGCGCAGCTCTAACCCACAGTGAATTGAATGGGCGGGGTAAACACGATCCCTAGTCTGAGCATCTGCCTAGAGTAACTCCTGGGTAGAAAACGTAAGTTGTGCTCAATTAAAATAATTCCCGTTTTAAGAGATTTGCTCATTTCCCAGCATTGTGATTTTTTCCCTGTGAAAGCCTCCATAGGGAGGCTTTCCTGAACTGTTTGAGCAATATAGAAATTACCGGAAATGCTCACTAGGGGAATCAAGAGCACTTATTACTAGTTCCCAAGTGACTCTTAGGGGTTTGTTTCATTGCCGAAGGCACAGGCGATTGTGAATTGCTAACCACAGTCTTTGTTTTTATTTTAAATTGTCCCTTCATCTTTATTTTAAAGAGCAAAAAATGAAAATTTTGCACTCCCTGACAACTCTCCACATTAATTGACTCCTTTTATTCCTACTTTGTGTCCTCTGGAAGCTACTGTTTTCCCAGTTGAAGTTACTAAATTTGTCTAAGCAATAGTTGCCTCTTTAACCCAATGATGGAAAGTAAAAGGGAAAGAGGAGAAAAATCTGATTTATGATGATCTCTAAGAACTGGATTAATAATTCTGTGGGACTGCAAAGGCAATTCTTTGGATAAAGGTCAGAGATTTTTTGTTTAAATTATAAATCAAAAACCAGTGGAGAGAATCTTCAAAACTTAAAGTAAAAAAAATTAATGAAGAAAAAAAAAAACACCTTAAACTAAAAATATCCCCTGAAATCTTCTTAAAATGAAATACACCCATTCTGTACTTATCGACAGTTACTTTCCAAAGACCAGGCTATTAAGTGAGAATTGGTGTTATTCAAAAATGGAGGATGACTACATCATAAAATGGAGGATAACTACATCCTTACATGCTGTCAAATGACATGATGTCATTAGTGCCCAGTATGTAGTTGCCAAACCACCGAGTGCCATAGCCCAGCCAAGTGGACATGTAACTCTCACAATCACAGCAGTGTTACTCTTGCCGTGTGCCACTGGATTTTTGTCATTAATGCCAGTTGGCTAGCAGAATACTGGAAGTACCGTGGACTGCCAGAAGGA
>NW_022103898.1:76747787-76753279 GCF_000313985.2 Echinops telfairi | reverse complement strand
AACCTTAACCAAGTGCCATCAAGTCAATTCCAACTCACAGCAACCTTCGAGAACAGAGTAGAACTGCACCATAGGGTTTCTGAGACTGTAGATCATTACAGGAACAGTCAGCCTCATCTTTCTTCTGAGGAACAGCTGGTAGGTTTGAACTGCTGTCCTTGTGGTTAGAAAGCCAATGTTAACCAACTGCACCACCAGCTCTCTTTGGATAGTCTTAAAAAAAAAAAATCATTTTATTGGGGACTTGTTAAATTACAAATTATTTTCATATCTTACACCAGCCACTGTCTCCCTTCATCCATGTTTTTGTTGTTTGTCCCCCTGGCGGTAGGCGGGGAGGGCGGTGCTGTTATATGTCCATCATTGTGATCAGTTCCCAATTTCTCCCCCTCCTCCCCCTACCCTTATGGTATTGCTACTTCCATTACTGTTCCTGAAGGGTTCATCTGTCCTGGATACCATGTGCCAATAGCTCTCATCTGTACCGGTGTACATGCTCTGGTCTAGCTGGATTTGTAAGGTAGAACTGGGGTCATGATAGTGGGGAAGAGGAGGCATTAAAGAACGAGAGAAATGTTACATGTTTCATCGGTGCTATACTGTACCCTGGCTGACTGGTTCCTACTTTGTGACCCTTCTGTGAGGAGATATCCAATTGCCTAGAGATGGGCTATGGGTCTCTGCTCTGACCCCCATGTTTGCATTGATGTAATTGATTGTTTTGGGTCTTCTGATACCTGATCCTGTTGACACCACATGATCACACAGGCTGGTATACTTCTCCATGTGGGCTTTGTTGCTTCCCTGTTAGATGGCTGCTTGTTTTATCTTCAAGCCTTTAAGACCCCAGACGCTATATCTTCTAATAGCCGGGCACCTTCAGCTTTCTTCATTACATCTGCTTATGCACCCATTTTGACCTCATCAGATGAAATAATCAGAAATCAAATAAATGACATCTGTGGAAAGAGATGATGGAGAAGTTGAACATCATCAGCCAAAATAGTTAGTGGTCAATTGTTTAAAAGATCATCAATTGTTCATGTGTTAAGTTCAGGTTGAAGCTTAAGAAAATGGAAACAAGTTCATTAGGGCCAAAATAGGATCCTAATTATATCCCACTTGGATTTAGAAACAATCTCAAGAATAGGTTTGAGGCATTGAATATTAATGACTGACAATCACAGGAGTTGTGGGATGACATCAAGAACATTATACAGTGAACCCTCGTTTATCGCGGTTAATCGGTTCTAGACCCTACCGTGATAAATGAAATTCTGCGAAGTAGGATTCCTTATTTGTAAATCAAATATTTTCGTAGTTAGAGCATAGAGGACATGAAAAAACACCCTTTGGTCACCATTACACTCGTATTACCCAATTTATTAAACGAAAAAGGGAAAATACAGTAAAACATTTTGGACGTTACAATTATCATTTATTATATTATTTATGGCATCAAGCGTGTACAGTATGAGCCAATCAGTGGCAGTAATGACAGAGCATGCGCTGTTACGCAAAAACCGTGATAGAGTGAAGCCGCGGAAGTCGAAGCGCGAAGTGGCGAGGGTTCACTGTACATGAAAAAAAAAGGTCACTAAAAAGAGGGAAAAAAGACCAGAATGTGTATGTTAGAAGAGACTGTGAAACTTGCTCTTAAATGTACAGAAGATATAGGGAATGAAAAAACGCAGAGGTGAAAAGAAAATTTCAAAGGAAAACTTAAAAAGACAAAGCATTATAATGAAATGCATAAAGGATAGGGGACACAAAATCAAAAGGGAAGAAAACACTTAGCATTTCTCTAGCTGAAAGAATTGAAGAAAAAAATAATTCAAGTCCCTAGTTGGAAAGGATTCTATGGGCAAAATATGGAATGATGCAGGAAGCATCAAAAGATGTATGGAATACAGAATGATCGATCAGGACCAAAACCAATCAACTTATGTTCAACCATTTCAAGGGATAGCATTTGAACAAGAACCAGTAGTATTGAAGGAAGAGCTCCAGGAATCGACAGAACATCAGCGGAGATGTTTCAAGAAACTGATGCAATGCTGGTAGCACTCAATTGTCTCTGCCAACTGACCTCAAGAGATCCATATCTGTGCACACTCCAAAGAAAGTTGACCAATGGAATGTGGAAATTATCAAATGTCACTAATATTACACACAAGTAAAATTTTACTGAAGATAATTCAAAAATAGTTTCAGCCAGCAGTACATTGACAGGCAGATGCTAGGAATTCTGCCAGATTCAGAAGGGAGTATGGAATGATGGAGTATCATTGCCGACCCTAGATGGATCTTAACAGAAAGTAGAGAATACCAAAAAGGAAAAAGATTTACTACGAAAAAGCTTTCAACAGTGTGGATCACTTAATTGTGCTCATGCAAAACCTGCACATAGACCAAGCAGCAGTCTTTTGAACTGAATAAGGATATTGGTTTAAAATAGGAAAGGTGTGTTTCAGGGTTATATTCTTTTACCATCCCTTTTCAATTTATATGTTGCACAAATAACTGAAGAAGTCGGACTCTGTGAAGATTGGGATATTAGAATGGGAGAAAGGCTCATTAACAACTTGCCATATGCAAATGGCTTAACTCTGTGCTTGTTGAAAAGAGGATTTGAAGCATATACTGATGAAGTTCAAAGACTATAGCTTTCAATATGGATTGCAACTCAAAGTAAACAAAACTGGACTAAACACATAATAAGCAGAGAAAAGATGGAAGTTGTCAGTTAATTTTCCTTGGATCCATAATCAACCTCCATGGGAGCAGCAGTAAAGAAATGAGGTTTTTTGTATTGGGGAAATATTTGGTGAGACATCTTGAAAGTGTTAAAGAGCAAGATCAGTTTGAAAACTAAAGTGAACCTGACTAAACCATGAAAAAAATCACTTCATATGCATCAATTCTTGGAGCAAACCGATGCATATGATTAATGATTCCGTGTTGGCAAAGATTAATGAATGCACCAGCGACTGCCACAACAACAAATGTCTTGGAGAAGCCACACTGCTGCTTAGAAGAGAGCACAGAGTTCTCCTCCTGTACTTTGGACGTTATTTGCAAAGGCTGATCTTTGGAAAAGGACATTATACTTGGTGAACTATGAAAAAGGGAGCCTTAATGATGGCCTGACCTGGTGGCTTCAACGATGGGTTCAAACTTAATGACTGTGGGGGTGGCAAAGATTTGGGCATTCTGAAACTGAAGATTAACCAAACTCGAGTGTCAGGGTAACCAGCCCCTGACAATTATTATGGGCCCATAGGCGCAATTGTACGGCTATAATACATAAAGATTATAGTAAAGTCATAGAGAATAAGATAAATAGGAGAGAGTAAAATAAAGGAGTCAACATTTTATAGTAGCATGCTCACCTCCGGGACGGCCATGATCTCAGCAGCTAGGTCAGCGCAGAGCGTGGAAGGAGGGAGGCAAGAGATTTCTAACCAAGGCTTATGTATACCTGGGGGTGTGCAAGCCCCAACTATAGGTAATGACATATGTCACAGGAAAGGTAGTATCATAGGCAATACAGCAATGGGAGGGGACGGTCTAGGGGTGTACACACAATAGGAAGAGGAGAGATTAGGGGTCTACGTGACAAGATGGACGGATCCTAGATTCAGGATGGCAGCCTCGTCTTGGTTGTCCTTGAGCTGGTGTTCATTCTGAGCCCTTCTGGGAAAACAGTCCACTGTCCGCAACAGCGGGGAGTGAGCTCCCCTCCTCCAATGGAACACACAAGTCTGCTTGCTCTGGATGGCTGGAGATAACCTGACAATCATTTACCATTAGTTGCAAGCAGTGTCCTAGGTCTGACATATACTTGGGGGAGACAAGCTGGGGAAAAGCCTCTTTTCATCCCATCTTGAGAATTCAAGAGAACGGCATCAGTAAATTTGAAGACAAATGCAACCATGTGAGAAGTTCATAGGACTTGACTTTTGTGAGGCCTGTTTAAGTGGGGTGGTTGAGATAAAATCCAGGCCACAGGGGGCCAGAAAGGGAATGGATAGGGTTTCATCTACTGCCGTAACCAAAATTGGAACTGAAAAGCAATTTGTAGGGGACATGTCATCATTTTAGTTTGCAGAATATGAATTTCTTTGGATATCTAGCTACCTATTAAGACCTACTCATGCATAGAAATGACCCAGGCCATAGTGGTTTCCTGAGAATAGGATTAGGGGGATGTTTCATTCATACTGTCGTCATTAATGGTTTTCGAATTATACGTGTTATTATTACAGATCAGGTCTGTTACAGGATTGTAATGTCACTGTAAAGGTACAACTCTCTAAACACCGGAAGCAACAAAGTCAGGAAGAATATGAAATGTGTGGCTAATTGTCTCCAGCCTTTGCCCAAGTCCAGAACTGAATGGTGCCGGGCTACCATTAATGAACATTTTGATGAGAGGTTCTGCAGATGACTCCTGGTCAAATGGAGGAGGAAACAAAACAATTTCTGTAGTCATGTGGGGTGGCTGAGTCTTGAAACTATTGCTGAGACAATCTTCAAACTGTGAACCAAAATGACCAACTAATGAGGCCTTAAAATTGTGAAATAGTTTAACTACTAAGAGGTCTGCCTGTGACAGTTTTCCTAAGGGCTCAAGTTGCTAACTCAAATGATAGGAACCTTACGGACACAGTTAACGAGGAACAATTTGGAGGGTTTTATGAATGGTTACACCCTTTGAAGAATGCAATCAGCCACCAAATTGTACACGTATAAACTACTGAATTGGTATGTTCAGCTGTCCAGATTAACAAAATAAAAATTTACATGTCATTGTTCACTTAAGTTTTGTTGACTGCTCAGTGTAACTCCTCCTTAAAAGGTTTATTCTATCCATTCCATAATACATTTAATCACAGTGGAAATAGGGGGATAATTAGCAGTGAATTTCATAAGTGGAACAGGGAAAAATAAGGTCGAAGGCAAAGAATAAGGAATGGTAAATGGGGAACTGATGTAGCTAGCTATGTCCTTGTGTAAGGACTCCAGTACTGATGGCAGCACTCGTACTACCTGTCTAGCACCACCATGAAGCAGTAGTTGGTTAAACTCTGTAACGGGAGATTTGAACGAATTGGGAGACCCTTTAATATAGTTCATGTTGTGGTGCACCCCCAACCATAAAATTATTTTTGTTGCTATTCCATGACTAATTTTGCTACTGTTATGAATTGGGCAACCCGTGAAAGGGGTGAACCAAAGGGGTCGCGACCCACAGATTGAGAAACGCTGCTACAGAACATTAACTTCTCACAAGAAAAAAAAAAAAGCGCCAAGTTTTAAGACGAGGGACCTGTGCGATAAACCTTTTCAACAGGAACTGAGGTCTGAAAGGCAGTAAGTTTTTGTTCTTGTCTGCAGCCTTCATGCTTTGTGGGGAAGAGACCACACATCCACTGGGCTCACCCAAGCCTTAACTTTATTGATAGAAACAGTACAAATTTCAAACCAAA
>NW_022103898.1:76742350-76746466 GCF_000313985.2 Echinops telfairi | reverse complement strand
AAAATCTAGTGGCCAAAAATTGGTAATAGGGCCAAGGTCGAGAAGCCGTGGTATACAACAACTTCCAAGAAAACCTGGCTTACCTTGGCTTCCCCAAAAACTATGTAAGTATCTGAAGCAGGGCTCTTGTACACATCTGGCTTTGTGATGACAAAGAGGATGTTCTTAGACTTCCGGATAGTGACTCTAGTAACCCCTGTGACTTGCCGAAGACCCAGTTTGGACATAGCCTAAAGAATAGAAACAAGGGAACACCAGTTTTCAACTTTGTTAGAAGCAGTGCTAGGAACATAATCATCATATCAAACCAAACCAAACAAAGTCTTTTCCTGGCCTAAGAAGAATTTTATGTTAACAACAGGGCACTGGATTTCCGGGACTTTTGGGTTCTCTGCCATATAAGTTCCGTTTATTTAATTGATTCCACCAGGACCAAGAGTTCCACTGTATGTGTTCCTTCCCGACCCCACACCCCAACAACAAAGCACCTTACCTTGCGTGCCTTCTTTTCACTCCGACTCTGCTTTGCTTTACTGACTGGTTCCTCATCGATTTCAGCTGCTGCTGCCAACTAATAAGAGAAAGTAGCATCCTATGTATTAAGTTTCATAGTCCCCAAGACAGGCAACCTCCAATTGCCCTGTAATAGTATGCAAATCTGTCCCCTCACTCCAAAATGACTGGATCAAACCCTAAAAACTCTTGATAACAATCACCCTCTCTTGCTTCATGTGTAGATTCTACATCATCGGAAAGGCTTAGTCCAGCGGTTCTCACCACGGGGGTGGAACAACCCTCTCACAGGTGTCGCCTAGAACGATCCTCTCACAGGGGTCGCCTAAGACCATAGGAAAAGACATATTTTGATGGTCTTAGGTAGGAACAGACAACCGGCACCTCTGTCTGTCTCCAGGCGGGTCCACCCAAATGCAGATATACCCAGATACCAGTACCCGGCATGAAGACTGTTACCTATGCTACACCATGCTTCAAGACAAAATTTCATTTATTTGGCATTAGAAATAAATATTTCTTTTTCTTTTTTAGGGAAAAGAAAGGCTTTATTTAGACAAACAGATGCTAGTCACAGAAATAAATATTTCACAATGTATAATTACATATTGTTTTTGTGGTTAATCAGTTTTAATTATGTTCAATTTGTAACAATGAAAATACACCCTGCATATCAGATATTTACATTACAATTCATAACAGTAGCAAAGTGACAGTGACGAAGTAGCAATGAAAGTAATGTTATGGCTGGAGGTCACCAGTCCAATGCTCACCCGACAGTGACACAGGGCCTCATCTTGAACTACAGTACGGCTGAATAACAACTGTATGCACTGTATCTGGCCGGCAAATTCAACTTAAGGGATGGGTTTTGTTCCCAAACCTGGGTTCTACTTGTACAAACTAGCTTCTCTGTTCAATCCTGGTTCTTCAATGCTTCCCTGATCCCAATGCCCAGACCAGCCAGTAAGACAACACTCACCTGGGCTTGTTGTGTGGTTGCCTGTGTGGAATCCTGCTCTTCGAGCTCTGGTACTGACTCATCACTGTCAGATTCTGTTCCAGATCCTAAGAAGACAAACAACTTTTACCGTTTCATAGTAGAAACTGTAGAAAGGAAGGATCTCACCATGACTTGCCTGCACTAGAGGCTTATTCTAGACTTCCCAAAGTTCAATGTAAAAAAACTCATTTGTGCGAAGCCTGCCTCACAGTCCCCAACTGAATCAAAAACAAGTGTGTACACATCTATTAAAGACCCAGGCCCAGGAACGATGGGTAATCTCTCAATACAGTCTCAGTTTATAGACCATGACTGCTTCTTTTTCCTCAGGACATAAGCCATTTAACAAGGATACGTGTTAAGTTTCACCCAAAGCCCAACCAACCCAGAAAAGTTCTGCCAAGTTTCCAAGATATAGCTGTGAAGACAATAAAACACATCGTGGACCCGGTCAGAAGCAGTTGTGTACACACAGCCAGCCTTATTTTTCAAACCACTCCCCCTTTGCAATTGATCTTATCAAGGTAGCTTAGAGATTCTTAATGATTACAATCTACTAACTCTAACAGCCAACTCCCCCCAAAAGGCCAACATTTTAAGCTTCTTTCAAATGAAAGAACAAGCATCAACAAAGACTACCAAGAGAGAAAAAAGGGCACCATTCTGAAGCTAGAAAAACAGGTCTCTCTACATGTTTAAGAAAGGGAGTCCCTGGGCAACTGGTCGTTATTATGTAAAAAATTCAAATAGACTCAGACACCCCAATAATTTAGCAAATCCCAGGCCCAGGGACAAGGTTAGTGATGAAGTAGAAATTAGAACAAATTAAAGATCTAGGTCTTGGTTTTCAATGTCAGATCATTTAGGTAAAAAAGATGCCAAGCTCAGGGTTTAGTCTGGTCACCACAGTCACAATGATATACTACTCTGAGGTGATGAAAACCAAGATTCTGTTTTCTAAAGCTTTTGCACTTAAAAGCTATCATTCTATATTCTACATAGGTAAGACCGGAGGAAGCGGCGCACCCTACGGTTAGTATTGGTGGGTAGCCCCCGAGAGGGGGGTGGGCAACACACCATGCACACAGCAAACCAAGGCAAATACCCTTGTTGTTCTTCAGAATGGGCTGCTTGGCAGAGGGGGTTGGGGCAGGGATCCCAGCAGATTTGGGAGTGGGCATGTTGACGAGGACCGGCTGGAAAGGCACTCCCCCCGAGATTGGTTCCGGGGGAATCAGAGGCGGCAGCTCATCCTCATCAGCAGATGCTGGGGGCTTATGGGGTGATTCCAGCACCAGCCCAGGTGAGGACGGCAGAAATTGCTGTTTAGGAAGCAGAGGGGGAACTGGGGAGGGAGCGAGAGGCAGAGAGACTGGTGGGGTGGGTGCTGGAGAGACAGATGCTGATCCAGTTTTAGAAAGGACCGTCTCAAGGGCAGGTGATGCCAGAGGAGTAGAGGTCGTCTTAGATTCAGGAGGAGGAACCAAGGAGACTTTTGGAGCATGTACAGGATCTTTGTCCTTCATGGGGGAAATGAGGGCGGCTTTGGGATTCTTGGGAGCAGAGACTGGCTGAGGTCCTGTAGTATCATGCTTAGCTGAGGCATCTGGGCACACTGAAGGTGAAGGAGCAGAACCCTTCTTGGCTGATAGACCTTTGTGAGTGGGAGCTTCGATGGCTGATGCACTTTCTGGAGTGGGCACAATCAAGACTTCCTTGAGAGCTGCAGGGCGTTTCTTCGATGAGAGTCCTTTCGAAGTCTGAGGGGCAATGGCCTCTAAGGGGCAGATGGCTGAAGCAGGGGAAGTAGGGAATTCTTTAGGGGATGGGGTTGCTGGGGTCTTTTTGCAAGAGGGAGGAGTCACAGACGGGGGAGTAGGGGCCTTTTGGGAGGATGGGGCTGCTGGGGTCTCGCGGACCTTTTCAGGGGATGGGGCTGCTGGAGTCTCTTTGGAAGGAGTCACCACAGGTGGTAGAGTGGGGGCATTTTTGGTAGGCGGAGTTGCTGAGGCTCCCTTGGGAGATGGTGTCCCTGAGCCCCCTTTAGATTTGGAGGGAGGAGTCACAGGTGGATAAGTGGGAGCCCCCTTTGGGGATGGTGTTGCTGGGGCCCCCTTAGATTTAGAAGAGGGAGGAGTTACATGAGGGTGTGTGTGCATATCTTTGGAGGACAGAGTTGTGGAAGAGGGAGAAACCACGGGTGGGGGAGTAGGGACATCTCCCGTAGAATGAGTTGCTGGGGCCCCTTTGGATTTGGAAGAGGGAGGAGTGACAGGTGTAGGAGTCGCTTTGGGGGACAGTGCTGCTGGGGCTCCTTTGGAAGGAGTCACAGGTGGGTGAGCAGGAGCCACTTTAGGAGACAGTGCTGCTAGGGCCCTTTTGGAAGGGCTCACAGGAGCAGCAATGGGGGTCTCTTTGGGAGAGGGAGGAGTCACAGGTGGGGGAGCAGGAGCCACTTTAGGGGGGTGTGCAGCTGGGGCCCTTTTGGAAGGGCTCACAGGAGCAGCAATGGGGGTCTCTTTGGGAGAGGGAGGAGTCACAGGTGGGGGAGCAGGAGCCACTTTAGGGGACAGTGCAGCTGGGGCCCTTTTGGAAGGGCT
>NW_022103898.1:76738202-76741932 GCF_000313985.2 Echinops telfairi | reverse complement strand
AATGGGGGTCTCTTTGGGAGAGGGAGGAGCCACAGGAGGGACAGTGCCTTTGTCTTTGGAGGCTGCTACTGCTGGGGCCCCTTTGGTCTTGGGAGAGGGAGGAGGCCCTTTAGGGGACAGTGCTACTGGGGCCCCTTCGGAAAGGCTCACAGGAGGGGCAGTGCCTTTGTCTTTGGAGGCTGCTACTGCTGGGGCCCCTTTGGTCTTGGGAGAGGGAGAAGGCCCTTTAGGGGACAGTGCTACTGGGGCCCCTTCGGAAAGGCTCACAGGAGGGGCAGTGCCTTTTTCTTTGGAGGCTGCTACTATTGGGGCCCCTTTGGATTTTAAACAGGGAGCTGTCACAGATGGGGGAGTGGGGGTTTCCTTGAGAGATGATGCTGTTGGGATCTCTTTGGGAGAAAGAGTTGCTACAAGTGGGGAAGTGGGGGCCTCTGTCTCCTTAGGGGATAGTGCTGCTGGGGTCCCTTTGGAAGAAGTGATAGGTGGGGGAATGGGGATGTTGATGGATTGAGTTGTTGGGGCCCCTTTTGATTTGGAAGAAGTGACAGGTAGGGGAGTAAAGTCATTACCTGTCGACTGAGCTGCTGGGGTCCTTTTGGATTTGGAAGGAGCCGTGGGCGGGGGAGTGGGGACATCTTCAGTGGACTGAGCTGCTGGGGTCTTTTTGGATTTGGAAGGGGAAGGAGCCACAGGTAAGGGAGTGGTAACAACACTGGTGGACGGAGTTGCTAGGGCCCCTTTGGAAGGAGTTATCAGTGGGGGAATAAAGACATCTTTAGTGGACTGAGTTGCTGGGGCCTCTGTGGGTTTGGAAGAGAGAAGAGCTATAGGTGGGGGAGTGAGGCCATCTCTGGTGGACTGAGTTGCTGGGGCCCCTTTGGAAGGAGTCACACTAGGGGAAGTGGTATCCTCCTTGGGGAATGCTCCTGCGAGGGCCTCTTTGGCAGACAGAGGACTCACAGGTGAGGGAGTGGAGCTCTTTTTTGAGGAAGGGGCTCCTGGGACCCCTTTGGTAGGAGGAGGAGCCACAGGTGTAGAAGTGGGAAGCTCTTTAGGGGATGGATGTTTCTTGGCTTGTAAGCCCTTCGGGCCTTGACAAGCTAGATTGACCTCAGAAAGAAGGGAAGGTTCATGTGGTGACACAGGGGATGGAAGATTCCCACCTGGAGAAACAGGGACAGGTTCATTTTGAGAAACAGAAGGAGCAAGAGTCAAAGCAGGAGGAGGAGGAGTGGAATCCTTTTTTGTCACAAGTCTTTCAGTCTGAGGAGCGGCACTGGCCCTTGAAGGAGATGGGCTGTCAACCAGGTAACTTCCTTTGGAAGACACAGTGACAGAAGCGCCAGAGTCCTCCTCATTTGGCAGCCCTCCAAGAGAGGAGGCTGCAGGTGCCAATGCTAAGGCATAAGAAATACTTTCAACTTTCTTTGCATCTGAAGGAATCCCAGCTGAGGTAAGAGTGGGAAAGGGCACAGACTTGGGGGTTTCAGGGAACAGTGGCAAGGTAATTGGAAAAGCAGAAAAATCCTGGGGGGATGAAGCCACAGCTGGAGACACAAGACACCCTCCAGTGGATGAAGGAAGCGAAGGTAAAGTAGCAAGAGTGGACGTACCCTTCTCAGGGGGGCGGCTTCCAGGAAGTGAAGATATAGCTCCTTCAAGAAAAGGGCTGGCTGTAGACACTGATGTTGATGTACCTTTGGCCATTCCAAGAGCCACCCCGGAAGGGGTAGCAGGATCTTTCTCACTTGGGAGGCCTGTGGGTGCTACAGTTGGTGGAGAGGGATTTGTCTGGATTACAGATGTTGGAGAGTTAACAACACCTGGAGGAACGGTACCAATGCTGGCTGGCTCATGTCCTGGCAGAGGCTCTACATGGCTTTTCTTTGCTAGGGTGGCTTCAGGAGAAAGAGACCTTTCTAGAGAAGATACACTTTGGGGAGAAGGGGAATCTTTAGGGATTGCCATGGGTAATGGAGGAGTGTCTTTATTGGAGGGATGTCCTGCCTGGGCTGGAGAAACAAGGGCTTCTGCAGGAGAGGCAGGTAAAGTCTGGAAATCTTTCTGGCTCGGGAGTTTAACCAATACTGAAGTGGGGACACTTCTGGAATCTTCAAAGGCTGACAGAGGAGCTAGGTCTGGTGTCTCCAGACTGCTTATCCCTTGAGAAGGAGGGCTCACAGGCACCTTCACCAATGCAGCTTGGGAAGATGGGCTCTTACTGTTGATGGGACCTGATGAAACTGGGGGGGGCAGACTAGTTGTGGCCTCAATGGTAGGAGGAACGACAGAAATTGTAGAAGGGCCAGTCATCACAAGTGGGGTGGCTCCAATAGATGACACCATTTCTTTTAAGCCCGGACTCCCTGGAGAAGTGAGAGGATCCCGGGTCAACCAAGGCTGCTGGCTAGTGGTATCAGAAGAGCCTGTAGGAGATGATGGGGAGCCAAAAGGGCTGTGAGAAGCCACACTAGTGAGGGCTGAGGGGCCTCTGTCAAGATGCAGAGGGGAAGGGGAAGCCCCCAAGGGAAAAGCAGCCCCAGCAGCAGGAACCACCTCATTTCTTGAAGGAATAGGAGGAATTACAGAGCTCTGAGGATAAGAGACTTCTCCCACGTGGGAGTGACCCACAGAAATGTTCTCCACTGTAGGATTTGTGAGAGTATTTTGGCTTATTTGATTTAAAGGTGGAAGAGAGCCCAGAGAAGGGAGGAAAAGTGGGTCACTGGGAGTCATGGTCTTTTGGGAAGTGGCCACAGGAGGAACTGGGGCCGAAAAAGATGAGGCAGCAGGGGAACCAAGGGGCTCCTTTACGGTTACCAGGTTTTGTGGAGGAGTCAGAGTTGAGGGGACAGGGTCACCTTTGACCTGAGGGGGAGTGCTAACTAAGGGACTGATGGGTGGTAACTCGGGACAGGCTGCCGATCCACATTGGACAGAAGCCAAGGGAGCTTCACGGTGGGGTGGACTAGCTTCCACCTTACCTGGACAGATGGATGTACCTTTTGGATTAGGGACTAGCTGGGAGGGAACTTGACCAGACGAGGCCTTTGGGTCTGAGGGAGCCATGGGAGTCAAGACAGATGTTACTGGGGCTGACTCAGCTGCAGCAATGGGAGGTGAGGTCAGAGGGTTAGGTGGGAAAGTAGGAGGTGCCAAGGCCACCAGAGCCAGGGGAGCTGAAGGGGAGTGGGCATCTTTCAGAGCTGGAGCTATCATGGGAGAGGCCAGAGCTAAGGCAGCTGGGGAGATGGGAGGCCCTATCAAATCTGGTAGGAATGTTGGGGTACCAGAGGGAGGAGGGGCAGCCCCCAAAGGCAGGGCTATCCCTGAGGACTGGGGAAAAGGAGCTTCAAATGGGGTTGAGGTGAAGGCAATATTAGAAGGCAAAGGGAATGGGGAAGGCTGGTTAGTGGTTGCTAGAGGGCCAGGAGGGGGAAGGGTAGGTCGAGGCTGCCCCAAGGTAGCAGTGACACCCAAGGATGAAGGCAGAGGATGCACAGCTGGAGGATAAAAGCACACAGGGGGTCAAGGAGGAAAGGGAAGGAAAAAACAAAGGTGAGTTATGCAGCCTCAACTTGGTACCCCATGCCTCACAGGAAACCCTGGAGTCTTAAAGCTGAGAATGGAAGTGACTACAGGATTAGACAGCCATGACAAGCAGCAACCTTTCCCTAACACAATTCAGGGCCAAGAGAGAACACAATCTTTTCTCATTACCACTGCCCCC
>NW_022103898.1:76734931-76737821 GCF_000313985.2 Echinops telfairi | reverse complement strand
AGTTCAGTTTTTTCTGAAGTGGAAACTCTTCAGCGACACACTACCATGTATCACTTCCACCGCCCAGCACCCCTGTGTAGGGTCTCTGGGACGGTACAGCTACAGCCTCACCTTTCTTCCCCTAACACTCGGGTGGGTTGAACCACCACCCTTCCTTGTTGTCAAGCAGCGGAACGCCTCGCCCGCAGTGCCACCAGGGCTCCTTCCAGAATCTCTCTCTAAGCATTACACTGTCTTAGTCTCAATCCACTCCTCGAACAGTACAAGCAAACAAACCCGCCCACAAACAGGTTAGCCACCGACCCTGTCTGGAGGCCCGAGTAGAACCACCTCCACAGAGGGCAGGCTGCACTCAGCCACCGCTCTTTACACAACAGGGTCAGAAGCCCTAGCTCGACAGACCTTTCTAGGCCAGGCTGTCCGGGCTGCAGGGAGAGCGCTTAGTCACAGGGTAGGGACTTCACAAAGGAAACTGTAGCCCAACTGGTCAAACCAGACTGTCGCTCTACTTTGAAGTAAAAAACAAGCAGGTCCCTCCACCTCGATCTGCATAAATATTTCATTATGCCCAGCCCCATATTTAATACCAGAGTAAAGCTAAATAAAGGGTTTTCTGAACACCGGGAAAGCTTGTACCCGCCATTGAAGACTCAACACAGGATTAGATCAATCCCTAGAATAGTGTGAATGACAAAACCCCCAACAAACACTATAGCACCCAAGTTCACAATTTACCCAACCACCAGTAAGTGTTTTTTCTTGGAGAGTTTCCAAAGCGTATTTCCCCCCTCTGCCTGTGCCTCGAGTTGGGATAAGGCCCAGACAGATTGTTTTAATATAACTCATCTCGTGAGCTAGTGTTCTCATTTATTTTGATCAACTAATTATACTTACAGACAAAATCCTGAGTGCTTATTACTTGTACACACTTTAGGGTTATGCCTATTCAGACTACTTAGGAATACATTTAACAACATTGTATCAGGATTGCTTCCAAAGTAAAATGTTTTGAGAAAACGTGAAGCTAGATCATACTAAATTCACCTCAAGTTCAGCCTTCACTGTTATAAACGAACACTGTTATAAACGAACTTGTTCAATGATCCTTGCTTTCTTAAGCCTCACTGAGCACTGACTGACATGGCAGAATAAAGACCAATTCTGTACTGTATCCCTTAAACCCGGTGCCATTCAAAGACCACATATAGCTTGGCCCCCAGTAGGGCCACTGCCTTTTTTAGCAACTGCATGTAATCCCTTCAGCTGCTAAAATCAGACAGGTGGGGAGGGTGGACCTTAACACATCAGCTACAAACAAACTCTACATATATTCTGACTTCAAAAGGGGACAAAAACTGCCCTTAAATGAGAAGTGGAATTACTTAAAAAAGGGATCGTTAAAATAATAAAAGGCGGGGGGGATGGAAGCTAGAGTGTGAAGATCTTCAAAGCTCACTCGGCAAACAGATCATCAATCACATTTCTTTCCCCACCACCACGTTTTTGGCACAGACATTTTCACCAGAACCAAACACCATACCAGACGCCACGCAATGTCAAAGTTGAGAAGCAGTCAAAGGCAGGCCGGCCTGAGTTCCAGACAGGCTGTCGCCAGTTGCAGGGACTATCCCCGAGCCTGAGCGACAGCTCACCACCAACCCCAAGAACAAATTAAATGACTTGGGAGGTCAGAAGACACATTTCATGCCTCATCTCATCCAGACCATGTGATGGTGGTACCTTGCCAAGCTCTGCTATCCAAAACCTTGATGCAACTTGCTGGCCGCAACTTCACAGCAGCTCAGGTCTGCTGGGCCTGTTTGTCATCCAGGTCCAACTGGTAAGAGTCACCAAGCCCCCCACCAGAGCCCCCTTTGAGATAGTTGGCCTCAAGCACAAAGCAGGCTTGGGGAACCCTTGGTAGCCTCAAACCTTAAAGATACTATTTTTATCCCATTCCTCCAGGCTAGGAGTTCATTTATGGTCTCTGCCCACCTTCCTGGTCAAGAGGGGTCAACGTCCTGACAAGCCCAAGTTAAAACGCCTGCCTCCTTCGTCACGTTACCCACCCCAGAGCCTTTGGGTCCACCTTACAGTGAGGGGCAGGGGCACCTACCTGTCTCAGCCTGGGGCTGTGGCAACTCCTGCTCGGTGGCAGGGACGGTTTCTGTGGCTTCACCGGGCATTTCTGAAGGAAGGGGACAAAAAGGAGGCCTGAGTGGCCTGGGATCCGCGCTCCTGGCCCAAGCTAGAGCCAAGTATGGGCAAAAATTCTCAAGGGGGGGGCTGCGACGGTGAAGGGAGACACCAGCACGGTGCTGGGAGACAATCCATCCCAAACCGGGGGAACGCGGGGAGAAACCGGCCAGGCCCCCCGATCAAACCACCACCGTGGGGTCGCTCGGCGCGGTCCTCCCGCAAAACCGCGGTCCAGCCCGAGGGCCCCAAGCCACGGCTGGGCCCCTACACGGGAGCCGCGTGCCGCGACTCGAGCCCTAACCCTCCTTCCTGCCGTTCGCTGCCGGCCTGGGACCCCGCCAGCGCTCCCATTTAGCGACGTGGGTGTGTGTGGCTGAAATGGAGCCTCACCGCTCGTTTGTTACAGCAAGAACTCGGGGACCGGGGTGGTGGTGGTGGGGTTCCCAGGCTGTGTCCCCTTAACCTTCGGTTTTCTTGTGAAGCCGCTCCCAACAGAAGCACGCCCTTCGGCCGCCGGCATCGCACGGGCGCCCACCTCCCTAATCCCGGACTCCGGGCTCTGCCCGGCCCGTCAGCCTGGCTGTGGCCAGGGCACCAACCCCAGACCCCATTTTGTCCCGGGGCGTCAAGGCCGCCCTTCCCGAGGCCACGGAGGGATCCTGCGGCCCCACCAGGCGCCCAGCTTCCCGCC
>NW_022103898.1:76718626-76734544 GCF_000313985.2 Echinops telfairi | reverse complement strand
CCCCCGCCAGGCCGCCCGTTCGTCTCCGAGCCGGTCCTTCTGGGAACTGAGAGCCCTGCCATGGGGGTTTTGAATTGCAGACTGCGGAGCGAAGCCGGACGCGTAACGACGGCACTAAGCCGCCAGAAGCCCTTTGCACATCGAGAGGCATAATCTAGGCTGCTCCTAACTCCCGACTGGGTGAAGCCAGTCTCTGGCATTCGCTGTTCCAAGAACCAACTCGCTAGTAATGATTGATTGGTTTCACACCATTAGGTTAAGTGACCTAGATTCGTCTCCAAATGATTTTTGAAACCCACGATGTATAATCTCCAATTACTTTATTTTTGAATGGCAACGATGTGTTTTCTAAGGATCTCCGCTGACAATAGGTGAAACCAGCCTATTCATGTCACGATAGTTTGGTTTGAACATAGCAACACAGTAATTCTTCACCTGATAAATCGAGATTCCCCTCCCAAGGAAAAAACATAGGCACAGAACAGGAATACTTTTTGCCTGTTTTGGGAACTTCTTCCATTTTCCGGAACTCATTAATTTTAGGGGCTCAGTACCCACTTTAAGAACCCATGCTTTATTCAGGAGTCTGGAAAAACAGTGGGTAAAATCAGTGTTTTACAAATGAAAAGGTTGGTGGGTGGTGACTCCCACACTTAATCCTACAAAAGATTTCACCAGATTGAAAAAAAATTAATATTCAAGCATCATTTCCCATACATCAGTTGTATCAAGCACATTTGTACATTGTTGCCATCATTCATTTCTGGACATTTACTTCCTATTCAGCCCTTGTTATCAGCTCTTTTGTCCCTCCCCACCCCTTGATGTTATAATTTTCATCTTACATGGACTGCTACCTCCCTTTCCCCATGGTTTCTGTTGTTCGTCCCCTTGGAGGGGTATGTGTGGTTGTGTCCGTCATTGCAATCAGTTCCCCCTTCCTCCTCTCCCCACCCTCCTGGTATAGCTACTCGTTATGTTCTGTGTGGCGTGAGCGCTATCTGTATCTGTGCACATGCTCCTGTCTAACCTGCAGTGAAAGGCAGTACTGGGATCATGGTAGTGAGATGTAAAAGCTAAGACACAGAATAAAGGTGGAATTGAGACAAAGAACATGAGGTTAAGAGAGGCTTTATTAGGGTAGGGAAAGAGCTCCCTGGAGGGGGAGAGCAGAGAGAGGGACAGGAGCATCTTGAGCTCCAGGGCAGGTTCCAAGAACCGAGTTAGGTCAGGGAAATCTCACCTGTTGGTGGGGCAGTGGGATATTTATAGGATGTGGATCAGGGAAATATGCAGAGGTGAAGAAAGCTGATGGTGCTTGTGCTGATAAGCGGGGAGGCTTTCTGGTGCTGCAGTTGCAGTCTGAGTGTTTCAAGGACCAACTTCTTGGAATGTTGCGGAAGAGGCTGCAAAGTCCAGCTCTGGTCTTCGGAGGTTGGCGTGGGGAGAAGGGGCCCGCACAGTCCAGCAGCTATTTTCTGAGGGCTGGGGAAAGGTGCTGCACAGGCCAGACCCAGCTCAGACAGGTAGTGGGGTGGTGGTGTGAGGACGCCTCAAGGAACCAGAATATTGTGTGTTTCATCGGTGCTTTATTGTGCCCTGATTGACTCATCCCTTCCCTGTGACCCCTCTGGGAGGGGATGTTTTGTACCTGGGTTACCTAAACCAGCTAAAAAGATCTGATTTAATTGTTTTAAGATGTTTGTGGATGCCTTTCGAAGCAGTGAAAATTCACAGTACTCTGAATACTACTTTAGAATTTCTGAGTTTATTCCTAGGGAAGTGAGGATTAAGACGAATGAATTTGGATTGAGATAGTGCAGTTTACCAGAAATGGGACATTCTGATATTCTCGAGATGTTGTTGGCTGCAGCCGTGGATTTCAACTTAGTGACACCCTGTGCCAGAGTACTGTCCCGGGGGTTTTCTTGACTTTCTTCTTAATGTGAGGCTGGTGCAGCGTTTTGTTCCATTCCGTGAGTCAGAAAATGAACAACTGCCAGAGTGGATGGTTTCCTAGGGACCCTACTTAGGGTTTCTAAGGCTGCCAATCTCTATAGGTGTAGACACCCTCATCTTTGTCTTGTGAAGCGGCTGGTGGGTTTGTAGCATCAACCTGTGGATAGAACCCAATACTTAGCTCACCGCACCACCAGGTCCCGTTCTTTTCACGAGGTGATATTGTGGCATGATTAAGAAGCCAGGTTTCTTCAGCGTCTTTTAACTCTCCCCTCTCCCAGTAAGTCCACTTGCTTTCAGAAGAAAGGGACAGAAAGTCAATGAACCTTTTAGACAAATACAGGTATAACTTCGTTTTATAGCACTCAGCTTTTATTGTGCTTAGCAGATACGGCACTTTTTTTTTTCAAGTCCAAGGTTTGTGGCAACCGTGTTGAGATTGGCACCATTTTGCCAACAGCATGTACTCACTTCGGGTCTGTCTGTCACATTTTGATGATTCTCACAGTACTTCAAACTTTCATAATACTACTGGACACTAATCAACTCTCCGCCCACTGCCAGAGTTGATTCAGACTAATAGTGACTCTTATAATGCTATTGTACAAGTAACAGACTATAGTATAGTGTAAGCATATTTTTATTTTGTAGAGAACAAAAAAATATATGTGTGACTCGCCTTTACTTCAGTACTCAATTTTCCACAGTGGTCCAGGGCAGCAAGTTTGGGTTTCAGTTTACGCCTGTAACACAACTTTAGACCATTTCCTTTCTGTCCCCATCATGCTGACTTAAAAAACTGTTGTAACGTCTCACTATGGAAGCACATGCTTACTTTTTCTTTGGAGTTTGTTAGACATGGGGCAAATCTGCACACAGAAGTCCTATTTGTGTATAATTGTAATTGTTTCATGCTGTTGTGCATTGGGTCTTTATGAGTCGGAATGGACTTGAAGACGCCCAACACCAGCCTAATTATAAAACATCAATGACCTGACAAATTGGAAAAGGGAAATCGAGTCTCTAACCACGTTTCTGTTCTCTTTAAAACCTAAACACTGACTCTTTTTCCTGAGCACAATGTGTTCTGTAATTAATTTTACGGGCTACTACACTAGCTTTTATCCAAGGGCTTTAATGTGAAAGCATTAAAATAGTTTCATGGTTGACTTAGTTGCAAAACCCTAGTGGGAGTTTACAACAACTCTAGTTGAAAGCATAACCCTAGGCTTTCCAGTGCATTTGGAGTTCTTAAGATGGACCAGTAAGTCTTTAGTAATTACTTGCATTCATTTCTAACTGACCCACCTTTTCTAAAACCTGAATACTGAAACTCACTCAGTGCTGTAACTTTACAGGAAGCTTCATTTTCCTTCCATGGAGAGGCTGGTGGTTTCCAACTGCTGACCTTGTGGTTAGCAGCCCAACACATAACCACAAATGCAGAGTGAATAGCTTTTCAAATACTGAAAGAAAAAAAGAATTACAAGAGAAGGAAATGCAAAAAGCATTTTTACAAGTTTACAAGTCTGTTTAATGGAGTCTATTTGACATAAGTCAAAAGATAAAGAAGACAAAAAGACCGTGTGAGCAAAATGAAAGGAAAAAACAAAGAAGAACCCTTTGCTCACAACCCAGGAACGTATTAACTTGAAGGCCTGCTTTTCTTTCTTAGAAGGTGAATGCCAGTCAGAATGACTGCTTTGTTTAGATTGCTTGTCAATAGGCAAGAGACACCTGACACTTACTCCATAAAACCAAACATGAAAGACATGGAAGTTCAAAAGTTGAGTAAATGAGAAACAACAGCCGGACACTTTCACAAAGACAGCGGGCTTTATGTTGGTGGGGTTGGTTATTTTTCTCTAAGCTACTTTTCTTTACATGAAGTAGACCAGTTGCTTTCTGAGAGAAGTTAAAAGCTACAAATACTGATAGTCTAAAGGACATCATCCTAGATCCTAACACCGTTAATCTGATAATTGATCTCTTGACATGTTGGTAGGTTTAGATGTTCTAAGTGATTAAAAAAAAAAAAAGGGCAGTGGGGTATGGCCTAATCAATAAAAAATCAGTGAGCAAAATTTAGATGTGTTGGATTACATGTCAGATATAATTAACTCAACTGTCTGAAACATCAGGACAAAGCCTTCCCTTGCCCAGAAATCTGAAGCGGTATTTAGTGGGCTGAGATGCAAGCGTTGGGCATATTTCCCCTCCCTTACTGCTATATATGGCACCTGGGAGAACTGAGTATCTGTCAAAGGAATATTGGAATTATCTTTGTAAGAGAAGACTTCAAAAACTTCGTGGACCAACTCCATTATTTTCCGTATGAACTTTTTGAAGCCCCCTCATAGAATATTTAAATTTACAAATCTTATTTGAAATGCAACCATTGCTTCTTCTAGGAACCTGGACACTCTTTTCAACACAATCGCTTCTCAAGAAAATGAAGTGTTGCTTCTATGAAGATGCACGAGTGGTTCCGCCATATGTATTAAATGGCTCGGAGAAGTAGTTGATGCTTGGATGAAGGTAGAAGACTGCACCTGTTTTAGGGGAGTTATCTTCAGAAATCTTTCTGTAAATCTAAAATGGAATAGAATTTTATCAAAGGATAGTAAAGGAAAGAAAACACAGATTTATTTTCACATCCTGATTTGCTGAATGCTTCCACTACATTCGTATCATGCAGAAAAACTTGCTTTCACATTGCTGAAGCCCACGTCAGACTTGGCTTTAGTACTAAACAATGATTATGAAGGACTGTGAGCTGGAATGACAGCTCTAGCAAGGCTTTCTAAGTTCAAAGTCATCACTACTCATTCAATGAGCACATCACAGTTACCATCAAGTTGGTTCTGGCTCATGTGTGGTAGTTTTCATGGTAATGACCTTTCAGCAGCAGATTGCCAAACCTTTCTTCTGAGGTGCTTCCAGGTGAACTCGAAGAAGAGCTTACCCATTTGCACCACTTGGGGGGCACACTCAGTAAGCACATAGGATGGAGCTTCAAAATGCTCATGAAAAAGTGGAATTAAAAGAATGTATTTTTTCCAAACTTTTGAAGCCCATTTGTATTTGAGTGGTAATAGGATTTAAGCATTATCTACTACTTAAGCCATTAAACATGTAATTAAAAAAAAAAAAGTTGAGAGAATCTTTGAATTTGTATAACAGTGCCACAGTTTTCTTAAGGTGTTCATGAACTTTTGCTGATTTTTGTCCTCCTTTTGGCTTATACACCCAAGTCCCTCACATTCAAAGAACTCTTCCTTGGACCTTCCTATCTTAGTTACTGTGTACAACCGGGTTTTATCACTTCATTACTACATCGAACACTTGAACATCTCTTTGAAACCTTCCCCTTGCTTCGGTGCCATTTAAAAAAAATCTTTATTTTTTGACATTTTTTCATCATTCCACTTATAAGCCTCAGGATGGTTTCAGCATTTATACCTTTCACAGATCTTTGATGCTACTGTCTACAATCACTCAACTGGTATCCTGGCTGTGCTCTCGTCCCTACCGCTCACCAGACGTACAATTGCAAAGTTGATCTTACTACGAGAAAGCTAGTCACGGTACTCTTTTTCTCACAAACTTTCAGTGGCTTTCCTGCTCCAACTGAATTAAGCCCCAACTCCCAAGTCTGGAATTTAAAGCCATCTAATGGTGCTATTTGGTGGCCTCCAGAGCAAACGGATCACATTTCTGCCTCTAGGGCTTTGCTCCTGCTAGTCCTTTTAGAATGAACACTCTCTTTCCCATTCTGGACCTTTATTTCATTAATTTTTGCTTATGGCAATCCTACACTTACATAAAGGCATGGTATCTGGCATTGGGAATTAGAATTCTTACAGCATTTCACTTAGAAAAGTTCAAATACCACTTGTTTCTGTTGAAGGCTTCTCAGATTCCCTCAGTCAGATACTATCTTTTTCTTAGCATTCTTTATTTTGTACCAGGCTAGTAACTTCTTAAGGCATCGTATGGAGTTAGTCAATATAACTCATCTCCGTTCCTATCCCTGATCTTGAATGAATATGTGTTGAACTGAATTAGGGGACCTCAATTTTCATAAACATTAAGGATATAAAAGAAATCAGTAATTTGTTTGGGGACAGCAGACTAGAGTCCCCAAACAGTTCACTTGCTGGATACTTTAAACTACCCCTGCTAACATCCAGACAGATAAAGGGAGAGGCCATAGGGTCTTACCACTCTTCTTGAGAAGTTCTCCTTTTCGGGATTTATCCAGTTTCTCAAGAAACTGCTCAAAAACTTTCACATAGGGAGCTAGACTGGTCTTCTTATAATCTAAGTTAGGAAGAACATACATTATAGTTAGCATTTTGGCAGCGAGAACAACAGGCAAACATAATCTTCAAGTTTCTTATAAGAATTTTCTAGAGAGGGGGAAGAGACGGAAAAAAGGAGCTGACACCAAGGGTCCAATAGAAAGTAAATGTTTAGAAAATAATGATGGCAACATATGTACAAATAGGCTCGATCCAATTGATGTATGGATTAAGAGCTGTAAGAGCCCCCAATAGAATGATCTTTTAATTTTTTTTTTTACAAAAAGGAATTTTCTAGAAAGTGTTGCCCAGTGAAAATGTTGTTGACCCAGAGACCCTCTGTACAATAGAGCGGACACTGCCTGGTGCTCCACTCTCCTCACAATCGCTCTGTCCTGCAGCCACAGTGTCAGTCCATTTCCCCGAGGGGCTTCCTCTTTTTCACGGATCTACTTCACCCAACAGGATGTCCTTTCCCAGGGACTGGACTCTCCTGATAAAAATGTCCAAAGTACAGGAGACAAAGTCTCCTCATCTTGGCTTCTAAGGCGCACCCTGGCTGTACTTCCAAGACAGATTTGTGTGTTCCTCTGGCAGTCCATGGTACTTTCACGATTCTTCACCAACACCAGAGTTCAACGCACCAGTTCTTCTGAAGTCTTCTATATAAATTGTCCAGCTTTCACATGCATATGAGGTGATTAGAAATATTCTAGTTTGGGTCACACGTATCTTAGTCCTCAAAGTGACACGCTCACTCTTCAACACTTTAAAGAGGTCTTGTGCAGCTGATTTGCCCAATGCAGTGCTCTAGTTCAGTGGGTCTTAACCTTCCTAATGCCGTGACCCTTTAATATAGTTCCTCATGTTGTGGTGAACCCCACTGTAAAATTATTTTCATCGCCACTTCATAACTCTAATTTTGCTACTGTAATGATTCAGGCAACCCCTGTGAAAGGGTCGTTTAACCCCCAAAGGGGTTGCGACCCACAGGTTGAGAACCGCTGCTCTATTTGATTTCTTGACCGCTGCTTCCATGAGCATTAATAGGTATAACACTAGAAACACATAATATATTCTTATAGGCATATGAAAAAATAAAAAAGCTGGTAAAATTAATTTTAATAACATATTTTATTTGTAAAATATTACCACTTTAATGCACAGGGAAAATATTGCAGTATTTTGTATTCTCTTTTTTTTGGGACACCAAGTCTTTGGAACCCTATGTGTATTTGGAACTTAAAGCACATCTCAATTCAGATGTCAACAAACACTTGATCTGCATTTAGATACATTTTTTAAAAAGTAGGTTTACACACTTGTTGTAAACAAAGTTGTTCCAAACATACTTAAAAACTTTCCAATAACTGAATTGAGAATCAACTTTAAAATTTAAATGAATTAAAATAAAAACTTTAGCTTTAATATCTTATTATCTGAAGATGTTATAGTTGTTTTTAAATAGGGTTTTTTGGTTCTTTTCATTGTTTTCTCCAAATTTCTTTTTCCAGTTTATTTTGATCTGTCTTCTTTTAAATTTTATTGTAATCATTTCACAAACATTAATAGTGGAATGTACTACGTTTAGATATTGTTAGAAGTGGCATAGAATAAGCAAGAATTGAGCCATTGGCCTGCGATCTTCCTGCTTCCCAATTCACCTTTCTGTCTCATCACCATGCAGCTATGTAAGAAGTCTCTGGCTAGCATTGGACACATGGACTTAAATTGGACCGGGCTGGGATACCTCCTAGATAAGATTACTTTTTGATATAAAAGCTCTTTCTTATACATAAAAGTATGTCATTGGTTTTGTTTCTCTAGATAATCTGCCTGACACATCAGACCAGCCACATTTCAAGTGCTCAGAAGTCACATGTGGTTCACGACTACCATACCGGGCAGTTATATACCATAATGTTATAGGTATATAGCATTTCTATCATCATTGCAAGTCCTTTGGATACTTTTGCTACAGAATGTTGGGCATTCAAGATTTTACTTCCACTATCAGGAAGAGTTACACATTTGTCAGCTCCTTCAAAATCTTGATCCTAGACTTCAATCACGGTTAGACTGATTTATCGTAAACCCCTCTGTATACCTCATAGACAACTCACTGCCATGGACTCATAGTGACCCTGTAAGATAGGGTAGAATGGCCTCTGTGGGGTTTTGATACTGTAACTCTTTATGGGAGTAGAAAAAATCTCCTCTTTCTCATGGAGCAGCAGGTCATTTCAAACTACTGTCCAAGCGGTTTTAACAGCTCAACACATAACCACCAGGGCTTCTCATTATAGTCAAAGCAAAAGCAAAAGCACGGCTAACATAGTAATTAGGAAATAGTTGTTAAATCTAAGAGATTGTGAAACTTAAACACCACCACCAACTGATACTTTTATCTTACAATACAGACTCCTGCATTTAGAAGTTGATCAGTAACCAACTTTTTACGTAATCAGTAACCAACAAAATCAGCATACAATGAGTTGGACTGACTTTATGGCACCTCCCGGCCATGTAATAAAAGAGCGAAACGCTGCTACATTATTTGTTACAGAGCAGGATAGACATTGATACATTGTGAGCTGAGCCCAAGGGAAATGAATTAATTACCAGAGTGACAGACAGACATCTATATAAAATGTCTGAAGTAAAGTGAGACTTCAATATCTTAACCGACCTCTGGTTCTAGGTCTGACATCAGATTCAGCTTCATTTTCCTCTTCATTGGTGGGAATGATGTCTAATTCACGACAGATGGAGCTACAAATATCAGAACAGGAGAAACTTAACATTGCTTTTTAACACCATTACTCAATGAGAGTAACATTATGAGAGCAACATTAATACCACAAGATTGTCCGCAAAAAAAAAAAATCATGGTCAAATAATTTTGGAATAGTTTATTGTAAATTTTTGGGAGTTTCCCATGCGTATTAGCATATTAAAGATGAAAAACCTTGCAGTAGTACAAACTTTTAAGGCAGCAGCTCCTAAATTAATTTGGCCTGAAAACCCTTTTCGTGCTTAACAACTACAGCTGAGACACTTTGTGTTCCGTGAACTCACAAGGAAATGCTGCTTTACTGGGGTACTCCTCCTATAACCTCAGAGCAAAGTTTCCACAACTAAACAGACTTTCTATACAACTACTTCCCTGGAAGGGATCTAAATCCAATCTACTTCTATTCAGAGCAACAATCACGAACAATCTTAATGATTCAGAACGTACCTTATGGTTGGAACGGCAAATGGATCAAACTGATCCACCTTTTGTACATCAATAGGGACAGAAATACGACCTGGAAGAACCAAAAGTTATAAATTGGTGACAGTGGGAAAGAAATCATTAGTCTTGTTTCTACAAGTTAGTTTTGGTTACTAAGCTTTTACCTAATGTTTTGAAAAGTTAATATTAAAGCACTTTCACATTAGCGATACTTATTTCTCTTTAAAAGCAACAAAACAAACAAACAAAGAGGTGTTAAAGACTCCTATGGCTCTTATCATTACTTTCACTTCTATGGCTCTTCTATTCCTAATATCCTCCCATATTTTAAGTTCAGAACAATACGATATTTAGTGCGTCCTGAAAATTGAACAAAATTGATGGAAATAGTTCTTTACATCAACTTGGTTTATTTGCAGAGATCAAAACACACTCTACAGGTTGGGCATCTTTAGAAAGCATTTTGAAAATAAAATAGACAAGCCTTAATTACCCTTTTACAATATCCTCACCTGGTACACAATATAAATCCATCACATCTTAAAAATGATATAATGATTCTAAAGGCTGCCAGGTGAGCACGAAGTAAAATAATGAAGGGAATTGGGAGTGTTTGTTTGCAGAGAGAAAAAACACTGGTCAGCTCAATATGAGTGGACAGGCATGTAATCAAAATGCACACACTTCGGAGTGACAAGCACCAAAACCTCGAGTCTAAGAATAAATGAAGTCTTAGGATTAGATATTTAGAAATACTATGCTTCATACCAAAAGAAGCTAAACACACATCACTGATAGAGGGGCTATGTAAATAAATGTATGTATTGGCTATTACAGAAGGCATAGGGTTATTATCGTTTACTAAAAGAGACTAGTAGTTTTGAGAGAACTGGATTTATGCCAAACACTTTTCTAAACTTTTACATTCGATATTAACAATAATATGTTAAAGTAAGTATTACCATTACATTAATTTTTATAATGAGAAAACTGAGGATTAGAGAGGTGAACCAATTTGCCTAAAGTACCAAAGTGAGCAAGTGACAAGGCTGGATTGTTTACACAAACGAGGACAACTATACACTTTTCTATTCTGTTCTCTGGCTGGCTGGAGTTAGTTTTTATTAGGGGTTCATACAACTCTTATCACAATCCATACGTACATCAATTGTGTAAAGCACTTCAAAATTTATTTTAAAGCTCATTTTGGTCTGCTGAATCATCTTTAGGAGACATGTAAAAGGGTAAAGCTAAAATGACTGAACTCTCTTCCTAGCTCTGACTGTTTTATCATGGCGACCAAGTCTTTTCCCGTGTACATGGAAGTCTTCTCATGTGTACACGAGAACTATCAGACTGGATTTCTAAGGTCCTCTTGAACCCTTCATGCACCACACAGCATCAGCTCACGGGGAACATACTTAATAGTGGCAACTGATGTGTCACTATTTAATTGACTGGGTAAAAAATGATTCAGAGTAATTCTTTACCCTGTCCTATCTCGGAGATCAGACGTATTCACACATGACAGTATACATGCTAAAACAAGAACAACTTTCATTGTTCTCTGTCTTTACTTTCTTTACATAGTACCTGTTTTGGGATGAACACTAAAGGGGCTCTTCAGTAAATGATTGATTCCTTTGCTGACGTTGATATCCAGCCGTGGGAAGCAGTACTGGAGCATGATCTCCCACTCCAGCCAGCAACCATGTTTTTCATTTTTGTTGGTATTCTAAAAAGAAACGTAAGTCCAGCATGAGGATTAGAAGGAATTTTTGAGGATTTCTTTAAAGGTTAAAAAGCAACCTTTGACTATGTTTAACTTACTGTGCGAAACAATCAGGCATTGCACTGCTATATCTTAATATACATTTCAGGGGTGCTTACCTGATATTGACTGGCTGATTTCTTCAAATGTTCCCAACGCTGAAGTGAACTGTGGCACGTCTGGAAGCGTTCTTGAAGTTCACCATTCATTGGTAACAGGTCTTTAAGGAACACACACATTCAAGGCAAGCCGGTGAACAACCTAGCTTTCGGTATGCATTACCACAAGAATAGCTAAGGCTTATAACTACTTAGAAAGTAACTATTAATGTTCTCCAAAGAAAAAATGTCAAACAATTATAGCCACAAAAATATCCTATGTGGAGATATGAAAGAGAATGCAAAAATTAAGTTTAATGTAAAAGCTTCTCTGTACATACTTTAACAAAATGATTCAGCAACTTTTTTTAATAGTTTTTTTAAATTTTATTTTTATTTCCAGCAACTTTTAAATAGCTGTTAATGTTAATTTCCCAAATGAGGAAATTGATTTGGGAAAGGGCTTGATTTTTTTATTGGATTCCATTCATGGAAAAATGAAATTAAAATTGGAGAATGGAATTTTTACATGACCTTTTCGAAGCTCCTTTGTGTAAGAAGGGTGTGTAAAAAAGATGATGTTTTCAGGAACGAGCTTATGGGGATATGCAGGCAGAACAAAGATAATTAGCTCACATGTATATGGTCCTGGGAAAGGATATTTTCAGGAACAAGTGCTAGAACCTTATCCCAGCTTGCTTTATTTTCAAGAATATCTTGACCAATCAAGGCATAGTCTTCAAAGTATTTTTTGATTATGCTTACAGATCTTCTGTAGGAAGAGAACTCATGACATTACAAACAGTTAATACGGATATAAATGACATTTATGGTTAATGACATTACAAACAGTTAATACGGATATAAAGCAGCCAGCCCACAATAACAATACAAAGGGGCTTCAAAACATTCATGAAAAAAACGTCATTATATTTTCATTCCACTTTTCAGTGAACTTTCTGAAGCCCCTTCATACGTAAGTAAGTGGTACAACATGGGAGATAGTCTGAAGTTTCTACTCTCGAATTGCTTGCTTTAACATCTGACAATGATAAAGCACTCTGCACACATTATTCCTCACATTTACTGATGCATTTACGTCCACTTTGCCACGTCTTGTGAGTTAGGTGGGGCAGCTCTTGTTCTCTCCAGGATGCAGAGAAGGAAACGCACCGGTATTTTACAATGAAGTTGAGTGAGCAACAGAACAGAGGCTCTTGCTCTCAACCCAAAGCTCTTTTCACCCGTCCCGAGAAGTAGTACGTTCAGTGGAAACAGTCTCGGGATTCAGGCAGACCAGGACTAAATCCTGTCCTCTGTGCCAAGCAAGTGTCTCTCTGACACTTCATTTTCCTGAGCTGTACATGGAGATCTCATCATGTTCCCCATCAGGCTGGTAGGAAGACCAATGAGAATATTTACATAACCTCGATCATCAACAATACAGTGCAAGACAGGCACTCAATTACATGAACTATTACTACTGTAAAATGAGGCCTCTGCAGGGAAAATTGATAGCAGGGTATTTCTAAAAGACTGTTCGGGTAAATCTGACACAACTCAAATTGGGTCTTTCCCAACGGACCTGATGAAAGGGTGGATTTTTTCGCCGAGATGAACTTTCTTTTTGACATCTGCACCACCCTGAAAAATAAGCCATCAAATAAGCAAACACCAATAACTTTGTATCACATGAGCTTCCTATAACATCAAATAATTTAAAAAATGTACTTAAAGGATTCTATGCGAAAATATATATAAATGCAAAGATATTGATTAAATTGTCAAAGTCTGGAAGCATGGACGTTATATTAGAGTCTCAATACCGGTAACTTTCTCTGTTTATTTGACATAATTGTTAGAGGAAAGTCAATGAATCTTCCTTTTGCCACAAACAATGCCTATCACAAAATATCAGCTATTTAAAAGCATGTAGCTGCTACAAGATTAGTTGATCTATTAGTAAAAGGCTCTATTCTGGATATCTGACAAAGGATGCAAATTCTCATGAAGGCGATCTTACCTTTACAAGACTCAAATACTCAACTATTCCAGAACGCACCGCAGACGATAACTTTCTCACTGATTCATCACAGACCCAACAGTGAACACCTCTCCGTCCAGAATACACCCAGAGACGATGCTTAAATCCAAAGTCCTCTGAGGAGGAAAAGAATAGGTCTTACAACAAATGGACAAAGTCCTGGCTCCCACTTAGTTCTCTCCTCCGGTCCTCACCCATCCTGCTCTCTGCTAAGAACTTCATGCCTCCCCAGCACCTCCTCTCTCCCACGTCAATTACCCGTTTACCTTTAAAGACTCGTTCTCAAAACTAGAAAACTCACTGCCATGGAGTTGATGCTGACTCATAGTGACCCTAGATACGTTTCTGAGGCTGTCCATCGTTAAGTGAGCAAATCGCCTCAGCTTTCTCCCCTGGCACAGCTGGTGGGTTTGAGGGTACCCAACCTTGAAGCGAGCAGTCCACACTTACCCAACAATGCCACTAGGGCTCTTAAATATTCCTTCAGTCGAAGGAATCTCAAAAGAGCTAGTATATTTAAAGTGTTTAGAAGCATGCCGGGCACAAAGTAAACCCCTATATGAGTTAGTGATCATGATCACAATCACCGTTCAGGGAAGCCTTTTCTGACCCGGTGTGTGCACACCTGCTGCTCCGTATGACTTTACACCACTGTAATCCTCAATTTTCAAAAACGTGCCTCCTACTTAGACTGAGTGACTTCCCTCGTCAAGAATAGTACCTACCACTACTGAGTACCCAGCTCAACAAAGGGCTGATTAAAAACACAAAAAACCACACTGGCGTGTTCAACAGCTTTATCTTTCATTTCCCTATCCTATGTTTCAAGGAAACGCATTAGAAACGTATAAGATTAGAAATGGGCATAGAGGAAAACGGATTCTTGCATCTGACTGCACTCAGACACTGCTGATACTTGCCCTTCAGTGCTCTGTCGATGATGTGGATGGCCATTGTCATGAGGGTCCAGCACTTAGAACATATGTCTGCAGAACTGGAGCAGAGGTATCGTTATTCCCCGGCAGTGCTATCACCCACCCAACCCCGGGACCAGGCGCTTACCTACAACATCGCCTCACATCGTCATAGTCGGTCATGTCAATGTCAAACACCAGTTCTTTTTCCTGAGCCTGGAAAGCTCCCAGCTTCACTGTATTGTGCTGACTGGGCTGCAGACACAAGATATGGAGCTGTTTCTGTAGGCGCTACCATGCTGCTAACTCTATTTTCAACCCGCACAAAGAGAAACAAAGAAACTCCAATGCCAAGTCTTTGTCAGTTACGAAGTTCATTAATTTAGATCCCATATGCCAAGTGCTGATGACAGTTTGACTTTTAGCTCCTTAAAATAAGGTCTGATAACTACATATCCACCATAAGCACAAGGTTAAGCCAGAAAACATTCCTACTACAGTTCCAGTTCATAAGTACATGGGCTTATTTGTTTATTTTTAAAAAGTGTTTATGTCTCTGAGATTGGTGGATGGTTTTGGACTACTCTCAGTGACACACTTGTCTTGATTTCAGTATACCTTAAAACAAAGAAACAAAAAATCCCAAAACCCTTTGTGTCATCGGAAAAAAAAGATTTTGAGGTCAGGGCTATTTTTAAAAAAACTCAAGCGGACATTTCCCCAAATCAGTGAAGCCTTGCAACAAGTCTCTGGGAATGCTGCCCCAAACCAAAGTTTTCAGATGGACCAAGCATCTCAAGGAAGGCGGGGAAGACCTCAGAGATGAGCCGAGAGAAGGAAGGCCGTCAACCTTGGGAAAGAAGAGATTGTGCCCAACGCCTCGAAACTGATGGAGGAATTGCCATGAACCCGATAGCTGTGGGCATCGGCTCTCACAGGGTCTGGCACTGTCATGGTTTTACTGGTGCCAGAGTGTTGCACAGAGATCAGCGAGCTCGAGGGACTGATCTGTTAGTCAGTCTTTGAAGCAAGAGTGATGGTAATGAGCACCATTTTGGGGGAACGAATAACCAAGGATGAGACTTAGGATTTACTACATGAACAAGAAATCAAGCTCCAATCAATTCAAGGCAGAGAGGTCACCACAGAGGATTGGGGTGACTGTTTTGGGATTCCAAAGAGTAATCTTTTTTTTAAAAATCATTTTATTGGGGGCTCCTATAACACTTATAATCCATACATCCATCGTCAAGCACATTTGTACATTTGTTGACATCATTTTCAAAACATTTGCTTTCTACTTGAGCTCTTGATATCAGCTTCTCATTTTTTTACCCCCTCCCTCATGAACCCTTGACGATTTATAAATTATTTCATAATGTCTTACACTGACTGATGTCTCCCTTTACCCACTTTCTGTTGTCCATCCCCCCTTTCTCCCCACACCTCCCCCCTACCCTCCTGGTATGGCCACTCCCAATATTGGTCCTGAGAGGTTTATCTGTCCTGTGTTCCCAGCTCTGATCTGTACCAGTGTACATCCTCTGGTCTAGCCAGATTTGTAAGGTAGAATTGGGGTCATGATAGTGG
>NW_022103898.1:76712300-76718526 GCF_000313985.2 Echinops telfairi | reverse complement strand
CACTTCCTCCATCTGTCAATACTTCCACTTTCTCTGACTGTAAAATGGTGGCCTGGGGAGGGTGGGAAGGCAATTAGTTGAAAGGGGTTGCCAAAAAAAAAAAAAAAGGGTTTACTAGGTATCTGACACAATACACAAGAAAAGGTGCACAGCACTGTGCAATTTTAGAGTATTAGGAATAAAGAGAAAATCCTAAGAGCTTCCAGGTCCAACATTGGCACAAGAATCAGAGTGGCACCAGTCTTCTTCACAGCAGTCTTGGAAAGCACAAGACAGGGGGGCAATGACCTCACAATCTTGAGGGTCAGTGACTTTCAAACTCAACCATAGACCTGAGTCAGGTAGAAAGGTGGAATTGCAGTGCAGACGTTTTCAGATACATAGGTGTCTCAATATTTATCTTCCGCATACATTTTCCTTGGAAGCTTCTGGAAGATGTGTTCCATCAAAACAAAGGAGGCAGGAAAGAGGACCCAGGATCTGGGCAACAGGGTCCAACATAGGAACGAGATGAACAGACTCCAGAGTGACGTTAAACGAGATGACAAAACCCTACGCGTTCATCAGCCTAAAGCGTGATCAATGCAGATCAGAGAGGTCAGAAATCTCCGGAGAAATTCCTCAAGATGAGTGACCACTTGACGGGTCTGAGCACATTGGGAAGTTAAGAGCATTAAAGAACTAGAGGAAAGTTGTATGTTTCATTGGTGCTATACTGCACCCTGACTGGCTCATTTTCTACCTGTGACCCTTCTGTAAGGGGATGTCCAGTTGCCTACAGATGGGCTTTGGGTCTCCACTCTGCACTCCACCTCATTCACAATGTAATTTTTGTTCTGGGTTTTTGATGCCTGATCCTATCGACACCTTGTGATCACACAGGCTGGTGTGTTTCTTCCATGCGGGCTTTGTTGTTTCTGAGTTAGATGGCTGCTTGTTTATGTTCAAGCCTTTAAGACCCCAAATGCTTTATCTTTTGATAGCCGGGCACCATCAGTTTTCTTCACATTTGCTTATGCACCCATTTTGTCTTCAGTGATCATGTTGAGCAGGTGAGCATCCTGGAATGCCAGGTTAATAGAACAAAGTGTTCTTGCGTTGAGGGAGTACTTGAGTAGGGGCCCAATGTCCATCTGCTACCCAAAAGAGTAATCTTGAAAGAGTTTTCAAAGAGCACATGACAATCGGGAGCTTATTATGAATAAATTTTAAGCAATCTGAAAACAGCGTTGGTGAGAAAGACACCAGGTAAGTTGCAAGGAGGAACTGTTTCCCATCACAACAATGCCCCTGCTCATTCTTTGAGGGTAGCAGGGACGATCCAACAGGAATTTCACTGCGAAACGCTACCATCCTGACCTTGCCTATCAGACTCCTTTTTTTCCTAAAAGCTCCAAGAGCATTTCAAAGGAACATGATTTGAGTCCCTGCAGGATCCCCAAACTGCTGTTTGGACATGGTGTCTATCAAAGAGCATAGAATTCCTTGGGGAAGGATCCGAGAGATGGAAACACTGCTTTCAGAAGTGTACAGGGAGCTTGAAAAAGTTTGTGGGAAAACGCCATTATCTTTAAATTGCATTTTTTCCATAAACTTTTGGAAGCACCCTTACATAGACCTAGATGGAGGATGTGTTGAGGAACAATAGTTTGTCAACAACAATATTTTGATACTTCTGTTTAGTTTATTTGATTTTGTAGCAATACCTTTTGATTTACTCTAGTACTGTTGATAGAAACATTAATAAGACTGCGTTAAGGTTCCGATAATATAAAGTACATACAAATAATTAATGCCCCATTACAAAGTGTTTTAGGGACCGCTACTTGTTTGAGGAACAGATTAGTGATTAAAACAAAGACCCCTGCGCTAGTGGGGTTTCCATCCTAGCAAAGGATCTCGAGAAACTGCCCTCAGAGATCCCCTGTAAGAAAAACAGTCATTTAATAAGCTGTTTTGTTTACTATTCTTAAATATAAGTAGGAAATTATCAGATACATGAAGAAAGCCTCTAATACAAGGGGGAAAAACACCCACAGAAAACAACACAACAGAAAAATAACAAAAAAGCAACTTAGAGAAAACAAGCTGTGTATTAGAAGAACACTGAAGAACTATCACAAATATTCTCACAGAATACTGATCACATACGAGCTGGGGGGTGGGGAGGCTCTTCCTGGAAATGAAGGAGAAGGCAAACAGGAGGAAAACAAAGGCAGATGCAGAGGACCGTTCAAGATGTCCTAACATCACACTACAGGAATTCTAGAAGAAACATTCAAGGGCTTCAGAGCATTCATGGAAAAATGGAATAAAAAGACAATGGGGGAAAAAAGACAATGGGGTTTCCCCACAAACGTTCTGAAGGTCCCTCATACTAAAACTACAAAAGGAAAATTTCCTGGAATTGGAAGACATGACCTAATGATCGAAAGGGTTCACCAGGTGAATTTGGTGATGCTCATCAAATGAGGTAACACGTATGTGAATTCATCCACGGGTGCTAGGCTTCGGGGAAGTTCTTTTGACGTCACCTCTCTGAGCTTCCCTCTCTCCATCTGTAAATACTTTCACTTCCTCCATCTGTCAATACTTCCACTTTCTCTGACTGTAAAATGGTGGCCTGGGGAGGGTGGGAAGGCAATTAGTTGAAGGGGTTTGCCAAAAAAAAAAAAAGGGTTTACTAGGTATCTGACACAATACACAAGAAAAGGTGCACAGCACTGTGCAATTTTAGAGTATTAGGAATAAAGAGAAAATCCTAAGAGCTTCCAGGTCCAACATTGGCACAAGAATCAGAGTGGCACCAGTCTTCTTCACAGCAGTCTTGGAAAGCACAAGACAGGGGGGCAATGACCTCACAATCTTGAGGGTCAGTGACTTTCAAACTCAACCATAGACCTGAGTCAGGTAGAAAGGTGGAATTGCAGTGCAGACGTTTTCAGATACATAGGTGTCTCAATATTTATCTTCCGCATACATTTTCCTTGGAAGCTTCTGGAAGATGTGTTCCATCAAAACAAAGGAGGCAGGAAAGAGGACCCAGGATCTGGGCAACAGGGTCCAACATAGGAACGAGATGAACAGACTCCAGAGTGACGTTAAACGAGATGACAAAACCCTACGCGTTCATCAGCCTAAAGCGTGATCAATGCAGATCAGAGAGGTCAGAAATCTCCGGAGAAATTCCTCAAGATGAGTGACCACTTGACGGGTCTGAGCACATTGGGAAGTTTAGGCAATCGGTAACGACTGGGGCTGAATTAGTAATCTAAGGCTAATTCTTAATCTAACAAAAAATTATATTAGGTGCACGATAAATTAGGAATGGGATGATTGTGTGTGTGGTGAGAGAAGGTGGTGAGGCGAAAGAAAGCTAAATCCTACTCAAGCATTGGAAACCAATGAAAATGGGAAATATGAAGTACAGAGAACTCTATTATTTAGAGATAATAACACAAATAAGAATCAGTTGAAAGTGGTGAGACTTTTTTTAAGATGCCTATAAAACTACTTTATTCTGTAAAATAGCATATATAAAACTCACTGCCATCGAGTTGATGCTGACTCATAGTGACTTTTTAATTTAAAAAAAAAATTGTTTTTTTCATAGTGATCTTACAGTGCCGGATAGACATGCCCCCTTGGGTTTTCAAGGCTGTAACTATTTACAGGAGTCGAAAGCCCAGTCTTTCTCCCTTGCCAGAGTGGCTGGTGGTTTCAAACTGCTGACGATAACTGATAAAAATCACAACACACATACCAAAAACCAAAACAAACCCACTGCCATCAGCTCAAGTTGACTCGTAGCAGCCCGACAGGACAGAGTAGACCTGTCGTGAGATTTCCAAGGCTGTGCTTCTTCATGCAGGCGGACTGCCACATCGTTCTCTTGTGGGCTGGCTGATCAGTTTGAACCACCAACTTTCTGGTTCACAGCTGAGGGCTTTACCACTGAACCCTCAAGTCTCCTTGCAAAACACATGCACACATATAAAGATCTACAGATGCCTCTGTCTTGGTGAAAAGGAAAGAGGGAAACCCCCCCCCTTTTCAGTGTTAAAGAGAAGGAAACTAAATAGAATCGTGGTCCTTTGGGTACTTGTTTTATTCTTCAGTAACCTGCTCTGAAGCATTTTTTCCCCCTGCCTCCCCTCACCTCTTCTTTTCTCCCTTTACCCTGCAGGTGGTAGACAAGCCTGGGATTTAAAGTTAGAAAATTTGGCTTTAAGTTCCAGCTCTTTTAAAAATTGCTTACCTTTGGGCAAACTAAATGCTCTGGGCCTGCTGTCTCTACTGTAAAAGGAAGATGGCTATGACAAGTGATACAGTACAGGGAAAAGCTCCATACAAAAGCTGTCATCCTCTGTGTACTATTTTTAGACAGGAACCTTGGCTTATTCATCTGTTCAACAAACATTTGTGGGCTACCAGATACTCTAGGCACATCTAGGATATTATCAGTGGCAGGGGTTGGGAGCAGTCACAGGTTGCAACCTCATTAAGAAAATGCTCGTTGACCAGACTTGAAGCAGGCGAAGGTGATGAGCCAAGCAGCTGTCTGGGAAAATGGGTTCTAGGCAGTAGAAACAGCTTGAGCCAGGGGGCAAGTGTGGCTGCAGTGGACTAATGGTCAAGGGAGAGAAGGGCTATTACTCTGAGGGAAATAAGGAGCTGCTTCAGAATGGTTAGGTTTTACGGTAATTTCAAGTAAGAGAGGATGATGGTAGCAGTGACTGGATTCTAGAGATATCTAACAGTAGGGCCTAATGGAATGGAGGTGGACTGTGAGAGGAAGGAAGCGTCGAGAGTGATTCTAATGCTAGAAGGAATACAGCTCTCTTCATTCCCCGAATCCATGTTGATGTCTGCATTCAGTCTTTTGACCTAGTTTTTGACTTAGAAAGACTGTTAATTCCCAAATGCTTTCCAATCAGTATCAGCCCCTCCAAGAACAACAGCAAGATGAGGATCTAGTTGCAAAAGCAGTAAACAAACATTGCAGGTATCCCCTCAACTTGAAAACGCTATAAAAACTTTACACCAAATCCTGGGGGCACCAACCCAGGCTTGGTTCAATAACAAAACAAGGAAACACATGACATGACCATTTCTTACTCTGTGGGAATAGACCGCGCCAATATCAATCTTGTATGGATTCATTTTCTGCATCTCCTTTTCCAGATCGCTCTGGTTGTTGAAGGATTGGTATCGAATGTAAATATCATCTTTCAATGTGAACGAAAACTCACGGTGTTGAAAGTAATTCTTTACCACTGCAAAAGAAGGTCACATTTTAAAGCGAATCTGATAACTTCATTCGGCCCAGAGCATTATAACCGTTGAGGAATGATCGGACATTTAGCTAACCCAACACTGAGCTAGAACGTTCAAAAAAGAAAAGAGCACTGAAGCTCCTCATTCGAAGAGGTGTACCGTCACGCCGCTGCACCTTTCAGGGAAAAGTAAAACGAGGGGGGGAACATGCAGAAATATCTTTTGACAATCGAATGCCACTTCGCTTTCCTAACCCTCCTGATGCGACCTAGAGCCGGGACTTGAGGCTACACGAGGAACCCAGCAACGCCCAGGCTCGGGCTCCGCGGCAGGTAAACCGAGCATCTAGAGTGGGCCTGCCCGCGCACAAGCGGCCGCGGCTTCCACCGTGTGGCCGCAGATGGGCCCTGAAAGCCTCTCTGGGCCACTTCCCCCTTCCGGGTGGCTCCGCGACAAAGCGCCCAGCGCACAGTTCGTAATGTCACCGCAAGGACCCCCGGCCCCAAGCTCGCGAGCATTACCCCGCCCCCCGCCTCCTCGCCGCATCACCTCCGCCGTAGTTGAGCCAGCGGTAGTACTGGGCGTAGGGAAACAGCCTCCGGTAATACAGTTTAAGTAGCTCGGGCAGCTCGGCAGGGTCAAAAGTTTCCATGGAGCACGGCTTTCGGCCACGGAAGGATCGCTCCCAGACTTGGCGGGAACCGGCTAGCCGGAGCCCCGTCACTGCGCAGGCGCGCTGGGCCCGCTGTCTGCCAGGGCTGCTGGGAGTTGTAGTTCCAGCTGAGGGTCGCCGTCTCGGCGCAGCCGTGCGCAGGCTACTGCCGCTGCTGCCATCTCTGGGGCAGAGGGGAGGATTTCTATTCCTGGACAGCGAAGCCTTTTTTGCGTATTGTTTTAGATGAAGTAATAAAGATAGTCCCTTCTAACTTTCTGAATGTTTTAGAAGTAA